>NC_142929.1:98414007-98432954 GCF_046866305.1 Octopus bimaculoides
TACGTGTTTGTTTCAAATGACAATAGAAGGGATGACAAAATTAACATCGAATGCGATACAATGTTTATAACATAAATAAATAAAATATAAGTGGGAGGAGAGAGAGAATGACGTTGATTATAACTACCTGTTGAAGTAGTTGTCTTCGGCTGAGAGCGACTTGTTTACACATGTTTAGTTGATGTGTGTGTGCGTTTGTGTGAGTGTGTGTTACAATAAACTTTGTTTTTATGTGGCACATAACATATATATATATATAAGTCCTTGTATGACATATCAGATATAATACACAAACGGGAGAAAATGTTTATGTTTTGGTATCCTTTTAAAGGTAAGTTCCAATACACACGTCTGGTATACAAATGTTTTGAGTGCAAGCGTGTGTATCAGAGGAACACACTTGTCTCTAATGTTCAGTTTTTAACAGGTAATCTTCTACTCGATATTTCGGAGTCTTCTGGTAAATAAATAAGCGAACGAATTATGTAAGCATTCCAGTTAAAAAAAAAAAAAAATTCTTTCGTCTCTCATTCAATACGGTTAGTCGATTTTTTTCTTCCATTTTCTTTTCTTCGTTCGTTTTTCTTTTTTCCTTTTGAACAATACAGATTTTACTTTGAAACATTTTATGTTTCTTATCCATTATTTCTCGTTAACAAATTGTTAGTCATCAAATATTTCACACACAGAAAATATATAAATTAATCAAAACAAGCTGCATGCTAATAGAGAGAACACAAAATGTATAACATATGCACAATCTCTGCTTACTATACATATTTTCTGTCAGTCCTTTCAATCGGTTGTCTGCTTTTTATGAGCAGATATTTTAGTGAAAAGGTCTGTTCGTTGCTTTGTTTCTATGGACAAAATCATGTTCTATCTCATTTCCCCCTACTTGGTATAATTTCTTTCTTCTTTCTGCTCATTTCAGAAATTTTGACCGATAAGGAATTTCATAGAAACGCATGCTTCGCTTTTTTTTCTCTCGGCATTTTAAAACATTTAAAATGATTTTATTTTCTCTTCCGTTTGTTACAATATCTTCAGTCATACTTGGGTTAAATATTTGTCGAAATATGTCTCAATGTATGGGTATTGAGTAGGTGTCATCAAGTGATCGAATCGCTCTTGTTCTAAAGTTAAATCCTTCACAGAATGTTCCAACTGATACAACTTGCCAAGTGTTGTGATTTCGGCTGGTGTTAATGTTTCCAATAAATTGTGTAAAGCATTCCGTCGGATCGCCGCAAATGATGACTGGAATCGACATTCCATAGGTGAACTTAGACGTCTGAAACAATCCGCCTTATTCAATTCAGAATCGTTCTGATAGGAAATGCCTTCATTTTTTTCCTGGTTTAACACGGATTTCTCTTCATCTATTGCCGAATATTTTCCATCTTTTTTTTCTTCGACGGTTTCAACGCCTTCGGCGTCGTCATCGTCGTCGTCATCGTCATTCTCATTTTCATCGTCGCCTTCATCACCACTAATGCTATTTTCTTCATCAGTATATTTCTCACATCGATGGTCAACCGAATTGGACTGATGCGCAATATTTTTCGACAGCCAGTTAACGGCTTCTTGATTTAACCCTTCCATTATATTGGCCAAAGCATTTCTGCGAATGCGACGGTAGGGCCCGTATTTCAAATATACTTCGTTATCAAGCATGTTGATGAGATATGAGAGATTATTTGCTTGGTAAGAAAATTCACAGGGCAGCGACGATACCATACAATGTTACTGAGCGAAGTCTGTATGAAATTAGATGAGAGTTCAAATAGATATTTCACAGTACCTTCTTTCGTTTAGTTTAGTTTTAAAAAGTTCCTCAATTTGAGTTTATAAGTCGAGTGTTTCTCACTTCAAATATTTCACTGTTTCACTGTGTACTTCGTTGATGAGTGTCAAAGTTTCAGAATAAAGTTTCATAACGCCGTGATTGTTTATATAGCCATACCATATTCAAATCTGTCTGATCTCATTTCAGTTTAATTTCCCACTTGAGCCATATATGGCTAAGCTCCACCCCTTCGTTTTGTTAAAAAGCCGCACCTCCAACGCAAATTGACGTCACTGAATGCGCCGTACAACAAACATTACACGCAACAGAAGTCACAGGAATTTATTACTTGCAGAAAGAATTCAAATATTAAAATTATACGTATATGTATTATACGGGTATATTACTTTCAGAACAGGTATCAAGAACTTTACTGTTATATTTTTGTAAAAACCCGCGAATTGAATACGGTCAAGGATTTATTTACTCTAGTTATTCTGAACTAGATTACCGAATATGTCTGACTGCTCCACCGACTTACTATCCAATGAACAATAATGAATATCCGTTTTCGAATAACACCGCGATTTTACTTCGATTTCGTTGCGTAAATTTACTTCACATGGGTGTTTCATATATACGGCTACTTAGGGCGGTGGAAAAAGGCATTAAGGCCACAGCGCAAGTTTCTTTTAATTCATCCCTTGAAGGATACTCTGCTTTCAGAAAGGCTAAACCTCAGGTATCATATCGTTACCTAATATAACAGAGAATTAATTTTGTTTGTTTGTTTCTATGTATGTATGTATGTATGTATGTATGTATGTATGTATGTATGTATGTATGTTTGTATGTGTGTTAATATAGGCATTTGAAATTACAACTAGGGCCGCTCCACGTTTATATATACATTATAAATATTCTACACATCGTTCAACACACACGCATACACACACATACACACACATACACACATACATACATACGCACAGACAGACATACACATACTCACGCACATATATATATGCATATACATACATACATACATACATACATATATACACATGAAAGCATATAGTTACACACACATATATATCGTTGCTATTATGTGAAACTGTCGTATGTCCAAATTTGGCCAAATGCATTGTTTTCAATATTTATTTTTGCTTGCAATAGCCGGTTCTTTTGGTCAAACTATCGTATCTCCAGCTGCTTCAGATGTCAAGATATCAAAAATTGTGTAGTAAAACAGTTTTGCTATGGAGTAGTGAAACTATTTTTTCGTTTTCTGAAAAAGTAATGTTTTGGACTTACGACACTTTGGCATAATAAACAACGATATATATATATAATATTAGTCTCAAATTTTGGCACAAGACCAGCAATTTCAAGAGGGTGCAAATCGATTACATCAACACCGGTGCTTAACTTTATTTTATCGACGTCAAAAGGATTAAAAGTAATTTTGACCTTGACCGAATATGCACTCACAACATAAAGGTGGATGAAATCCCGCTAAGCATTATGCCCGGCGTTCTAACAATTCTGCCAGCTGGTTGCTTTGTACATATAATATATTTTATAATATACTGAGTACTCACTTCCTTCTTCGTACAATATCTACCAATGTATTTATACATATATACTATGTATATGCATATAGATATGGATACATACATACATGCATGCATGCACGCACGCACGCATACACATACACACATATATACACTCATATCTCGGTACTACGGACTAAAAGGGGGGAACATCGGTCCGATGAAGCCGATTGTCCGTAGGTACCGACACTAAGGTTAGGTTACGTTAGGTGTGGCTAATATCAACAATCACATTACGAAAGACAGGAATAAATACGGTACTATACTTTTAGTCAAGTACGCTATCCAATCTGACAATGTAAAATACCTGTACACTGTAAATATAGACTATAATTCAGTAAATTCAACATTTTAAATTTAAAATCAGACTTACTACCATGGATGGTGAAGAGGCATTGTTGATACTCCTTGATTTTGTCCGCAGCTTCTGGAGTCCGTTAAAGGTCTGTAATACCAAGGTATGAGGTATGTATGTATGTATGTATGTATGTATGTATGTATGTATGTATGTATGTATGTATGTGTGTGTGTATGTATGTATGTAAAATAATTAATAAATGAGTATATGCATATATACCTATAGGTATGTGCATACCTACTTCTACTTGTATATATAGGTGCATATCTGGGTATAGGACATTGCAAACAAAACGTAGACAAAAAAATAATAATAACCAGAGTACAGAACACACAGAGGCCACATAGAGAACATTTTCCTTCATCAGCTACCCCCATTCTAACACAGGCGTTTATGTATGTATGTATGTGTGCGTGTGTGCGTGCGTGCGTGCGTGCGTGTGTGTATGTATGTATGTATGTATATATATGTATGTATATATATAAACATATACACACATATATACATACATATATATATGTAGATACATACATACAAACACACACGCACACGGAGGAGTGGCTGTCTTCAGTCCCACAGCGTGGCACCTTGGGCAAGTGTCTTCTACTATAGCCTCGAGCCGACCAAAGCCTTGTGAGTGGATTTGGTAGACAGAAACTGAAAGAAGCCAGTCGTGTGTGTGTATATATGGTTGTGTGTGGAAGTTTGTCCCCCCCCCCCCCGCCAACACCGGTTGACAACCGACCGATGTTGGTGTGTTTACGTACGGCAAAAGACAACTTACTTGGAAGAGGATGCGTGGCGTTCAATCATATAATAATATAAATAATATGTTACGGGGACATAAACACACCGAAATAAGTTGTCAAGTAATGGTGAGGGGACGAACACAGACACAAGACATACATGCATAAATATATACATACATACATACATACATACATATATATATATATATATATATATATATATATATATATATATATATATATATATATATATATATATATATATATATATATATAGAGAGAGAGAGAGAGAGAGAGAGAGAGAGAGAGAGGAACCATTAATCTATTCCTTCAAATTGAACGCAACATTCATAATACTGCGAAGATACTGCCTGGATTTACCTGCGATTATACTTAAGAGCCTATAGCCTCACGGAAGAACGGACCAACCTTCATACCCTCTGGAAGAAGATGATCTGTGAACTTTATTCTCCTGTCTATATTCTTTTATCGTTTTACTTTTTATTCTTCTGTGAATTCCCTGTCTGGAACTTTCGTACATCCTCACCTTGTCACCTGATGACGGTATACCCAGTGTAAGGCGATACTAACCTATCACTTGGGATATCCCTAAAATAGCTGTAAGACATCTAATAATTAATTAATTAACTAATTAATTACATCAAATTCACCTTACTCTAATTAAGTATTCTAAATGACCTGAGATACTCGTCCTGCCTTGGTTTTTGTTGTCCTTTTTTTCTTATATATATATATATATATATATATATATATATATATATATATATATATATATATATATATATCCACGACGGGCTTCTTTCAGTTTCCATCTACCAACTCCAAATCCACTCACAAGGCTTTGGTCAGCTCAAGGTTATAGTAGAAGAAACTTGCCCAAGGTGCCACGCAGTGGGACTGAATCTAGAACCAAAAGGTTGGGAAGGAAGCTTCTTTTTATTCTTATACTTGTTTCAGGCATTTGACTGCGGCCATATTGGAGCATCGCTTTGAAGGGTTTTAGTTGAACAAATCGACCCCAAGACCCCAGGACTTCTATCGGAAGTGGAATGTGTGTGTGTGTGTGTGTGTGTGTGTGTAGTGGATTCAATCCTAGATAGCCAAATTTAAATTAACACTCCAACAGCACTTTTCTCACGATGAAACAATAGCTTTTCTGTGACAGTAGTTACATTTGCCAGATGCGTTAGCTAAGCAAAATAATGTCTTCGCCACTTGACCCTTCTAACCTCTTCTATTTCACCAATACCTAGAATAGAGATATCACAGACCTCCAACGAAATCTATTGTTCTCAACGATATGTCTATCCTTCTAGATAGTTATAAAAACAAGAACCCCCAAGCAAAAGTGAGTTAGTGAATGGACAACTAATCATGGCCACAAGCAGGCAGCTACTAAAGACAAATGGTCAGGGGGAGAAAGAAAGTTATAATCAACCAACTATGAGACACAACTTTCCTCGACTCTATAACTTTCACTAGCTCAGTTTCTTTTCTCTTACAACATCATTCTATCTCTGTCTGTGGATTACTACTACGAGAACATGTACACACATACTGGCCAAAATTAACTTTTTTACCTCGCATGCTTTTTCATTTACTACTTATACATCCAACCCGTCGTGGTTTTGGATGTACACAATGTAACGGTAAATAAATATTTTCTTTACTTCAATCACTGTTCTTTTATCTTTACATAATAGCAATCAACGAAGAACCAATCCTTACAAACTGGTGACGACTCCGACGATCCATATTATTGTTTCCAAATTAATCTCAACCGTTACAAAATAAACTTCTACCGTTACATATATATGTGTGTGTGTGTGTGTGTGTGTGTGTGTGTGTGTGTGTGTGTGTGTGTGTGTGTGTGCGCGCGTGTGTAAAGAAAAAGCCCACAGAAAACGCCGGCTGTCAAAAACATATTTTGATTATTCTCACAAATTAACTAACCTAACGTGTATACAATGAACTGTCATAATGAAAAGTTCGGTCAAACAAGTTACACTGGTTTACTTACTAAATCTATAATAAATAGTTTTATTTCAAACATATTTATGCTAGCGGTACCCGTGAATATTTCACGGATTTAATGGTGAACCTATTGGGGTATTTCTGAAAACTTTATTCATAAAGCCTGAAAGCGTAGCCTGTGTTGTGTCTGTATGGAAAGATAGTCGCTCATCTGCTACTCATTGAAAAGTGAAAGAAATTGAAATATGTTGATTACTTAACGCACTTTATATACTTTATGCACAATTTTATAGAATTAATACATAGCACTTGTAAAATAAATATTCACTCTTATTTTTCCAATTTCCCCATGAAAAAGAAAATATTCCATACATATGTTACAACCTTTAGTTAAATTGAATATATCTACCACGTAAATAAGCGCGAATATTTCACGGAATTGCACTTGTGTGCATGCTTTAAGTGATAGGTGGTATAAAAAACTTAAGTTCAATTAAAAAAATATATATACCATCGTCACCTCCATCTCCACCACCACTACCATCATTATCGCTCTCTCCCTCCTCTTTCCGTGCCTTTCTTTAACTTCACCCTCTGCTGAAATTATTACTTCCCCTACCTCACGTCATGAACGCTTCTCCCTCCATCTTTTTATCTCTCTTTTTCTTTCTCCCTCTTTCTGTCTCACTCTTCGCTTTATCCTCTTTTTCTCCTTTTTCCTTCTCCTCTCTTTCCCTTCAACTAATCACGTGAAAGCACCCTTTCGTCCAATGCCTGCTCTCAATTCGTCGACTGTTGTCTGTTTTGTGCCGGGAAAACTTTATATTTTACACACACAAACACACGCGCACGCACACGCACACACACACACACACACACACACACACACACACACACACACACACATACACACACACATCTTTAGTCTCGAGAACGCGGAAGGTATTCTACTGAATCTCTTTTCCAAATCTCTTTGCCAAAATATCAACCAAGTAGGCTTTTACTTTATTATGGTAGCATGATGGTGTTCCATCTAGCTACAAATAAAACTCCACCACTTCAAAGTCCTCTTGGAATGCTTGGCATGACAGATTGTTGCAGCAACTTCAAGTAAATGGGACCAGTCAAAATACCGTCGGAAAATAATGATCCAATTTATTCTTTTGATGATAAGCCGCAGCACGCTGTAATTCCTAGTAAATTAAAATGATATTCCTTCGTAAACGCAGTTTTCAGATTCTCATGTGAGTGCAACTGTGAAAGCTAATTGAACCATTTGCTTTAAATGTAGCTTTATCACTCCAAGCAACTTTTGTAGGAAATTGTGCATCTTCTACGCATCTTGTCGAGTAACACTCGCAGTTCTTCAATCTTCGGTCCGGATCATCTTTATATTCAGAACATGGAGTATTTGGGGATGTAACTTTCCGATAACTGTGTTTCAAAATGCAGGTGGCACTTGATTTTGAAATTCGTATTTCACAATTTTGAAATTCCTATTTCGTTTTGCATACAGATTTTCTTGAATTCTGGCAATACGTTTCTTGTACCCACTTTTGTTTTGTGTGGATCGTTGCTGTCCACAATCTTCCGGAGTCTTGTGGACATTTTGAACCCATCTATTCCAAACTGATCTCCAATTCGACTGATGGTAAGTCGCGAAGGTAGATCTGTTTAAAACTCCCGGCCTAAACTGCCTTTCCATTTAAACTGCATTTTCAAAACTCCAGTAGCACCAGAATAAACTTCCTTTGTTCAAAGTTTAGTCTGACTCCCTTCATTATGGAAATTGAGTTATCCGTTGTTAAAGCATGTATACGTTTATTTTATATTTTTGGGGCGGATACCATATATATATATATATATATATATATATGGTAGAAAAATCATCACAGAAGATATACGCCCAAAATAATATTGTATTGATAGATAGATGTATAAATATATAAAGTATGATTATTTAAAAAGTTTAAAAGTTTAAAATATCTTGCGATCGTTTCGTGAATGTATTACCTTTAGAAATGGAATCTAAAATTGATAATCATTATTAGGTAATACATCCACTCGTCAGAGAGAAAGAGGGTGAATTTCCGTGTAGTCAATCGAATGCTATTTAAAAATATATGAAAAATCTTGTCTGCCGTCTTTGTATAAAGGAATCGCTATACATATTATTATAAAAATAAAATAGTTTAATTAATTGCCAATCGGAAGCATTATCCACTTGTAGACATGAGTTTTATAAAACCTTTAAACACTATAAGAGATCAGCGAGAAAAGATTCACATTAATATCGTATGTTTCTTATTTTTCATATAGTGGTATCATAATAATAGGATGTTTACAAGTAAGAAAGAAGAAAATTAAATTTGAATTATTTTGAGTATACACATCTTCACATAACGTAAATTCTCTCTTGGATGAATGCTAGAAATGTCTTCTTGAAATTTGAACTTGTACGCCTCTAATGTACAACAAACTGATTTTAAATATAATAATTTAAATATTACATTGGGTCTGTAAACGGCTATTTTCACATTTGCAAAAAATGTAACAATGACATCTTCCAGTTTTATATATATATATACAACTATAAAAGGCAAAAATTTAACTACTTTTATTTTCTGCATTTATGGATCACACATTGAAGAGAGCAGAATTATAGGATTTATATCTACATACAGCCATTATGGATTACCGCAGAGGATTTTATCACGGTTGTATATTTTTCTTCAAAATTTTTAGCACATGATTGTACCAACACATATCTACGCCAGTAACTTTTAAACTATATCTTTAAACAACATCTTTTTCATATATTTTTAAATAGCATTCGATTAACTACACGGAAATTCACCGTCTTTTTCTCTGACGAGTGGATGTATTACCTAATAATGATTATCAATTTTGGATTCCATTTCTAAGGGTAATACATTCCCGAAACGGTTGTAAGATATTTTAAACTTTTAAACAATCATTCTTTTATATTTATACATCTATCTATTAATACAATATTATTTTGGATGTATATCTTCTGTGGTGATTTTTTGATGTAATTTTCCTGCTCTTATTTCATAATATATATATATATATATAACGTGAGAGAGTTAGGGGTTGGGGGTACAACCCACTAAGGGATAGTATCTATCCGGTATACTGCTGGGAGGGTACCCAATTATTGCTACACTAGTGCTATACTAGGTGCAATCAATGGGATATATATATATATATATATATATGTATATATATATATATATATATATATATATATATATATATATATATGAGGGAAATGAGATGTCAAAGGAAAAAACGGTTATGCTATGAAGTTCATTAGCTTGCAACTGTTTCTGCTATGAGATACAGTGGACTCGTAGTTGAGTGCTTTAATAACACCCTATAGCTTCACCAGAGTTTCGAATATGAAGTGCAATTTATTTGGGGAAAAGAATTACATTAGTGCGATATATAGGGAAAGGCATTGCTAGTGAGAAAGTCAATACAGATGCATATAAAAAGTGTATAACCAAAAGGTAATTAGATCTAAGAGAGAGAGAAAGAGAGAGAGAGAGAGAGAGAGAGAGAAAGAGAGAGAGAGAGAGAGAGAGAGAGAGAGAGAGAGAGAAAGAAAGAGAGAGAATTCTTTTATAAGAATAGTATTGACAATGATTAAGTCAACATACGCCCAATGATGGCTTATTTGGCCGAAACTTCAAAGTTACAGTCAATACTATTCTTGTTGAGGAATAATAGATTTGTACTCTACAAAAGTATCGAGTAATCCTTCAGTCTAATGTAAAATGGCTTTTATTATAATTTAACATAAAAACAAACATGCGTGCATGTGTATACATACAAACATACATACATTCATACAGACAGACAGACAGACAACTTGCTAGTTAGCAAGATTTATAGATAGATAAATTGACAGATAGATAGATAAATAGGTACATAGGTACTTAACTAACCAGCCAGCTGACAAGCCAAATGGATAGATATCCGTGCCTCGGTATAGATAAAAATTTGGACTTAACTGCACTTCATTGAACAATGAGTTTTTATTAGTCTCTTAACATCTACTTAGAGTGGAGAAGAGTATTTGGAATTTAGTAGGATTTACACACCTTGTTTTTATTGTGGATACAGTAAGCTATTTGTTATTGAAGTTATTTTTTAGGCCTTAGCACAACCAAGCGGAGTAGGAGTCTTTTATGCAGATAATATAGCGGAATCGTCTGTACACTTCAAACAAATTATTTACACTCCTACATACAGTCATGTGAGTATGTATGTGTATGCGTGTGCGCTAGTATGCGCGTATAACAATAAATGGGGCAAGGCACGACAGTCAGACGATAAATGATAACGGAGGCGATGTAGGCATTAGCCACCTCTGCCAGACCTTTCAAAGACAGCTTCCTCTCAGCCCATTTCTGGGTAAGACTGGCCACCCTGTTCGTCATTTCGTTCCAGTTTTTAACCATCTGGAGGTCGGGACCAAACCAGACCCTGAGCAGTTTAACTGATCCGTCAGTCCAGCGACCGATGATACCACCTTACGGCATCGACCTGCCTCTCCAGGTGCCCAGTGGCAAGCCCACCGACTACTCAGCATTGATTTTAGCCCCTGCAGCCGACTCATATTCTTCTAGAATGGAGCCGACCGTCTCCGCTTCGGAGGCGTCCGACACCATGACGGTGACGTCGTCCGTGTATGCAGACACTGCTCTTCCGAGTCCCAGTTCGAAAGAGATTCCCCTCAATTTATTTTTTTATTTTTATTTTTATTTTATTTTTGCTTTTGTTTTTGTTCTTGTTTCTATTTCACCTTTGTTTTTACCTCTTATTCTATATTTGTATAAAATTCTTTGTGAATCTCTGAAGAGGCCTAACGGATCGTGCATGTACCTCCATTTCAACATTACATCCGATAATCACTCCCGCAGGAACTATTCAGATAGAATGGGGCATGCCAAATCTAGGCCGAAACAGCTGTAAGATTAAACTTTTGTTCATTCTCAAATTCCTTATGTACTTTGTACTTTTATCTGTAAACCCGGTTGTCAAAATAACATGGTTTGTCATAAGCACCTGTACTTTGTGGGGTTTTTTTTGTCACTTTAGCTATGAATTAAATTAATGAATTCAACGGGATACACTGTCTGCAAGTCGTTGGGTTCAGCATATTATTCTCCTTTTTCTAATTGATGTACAAATTTAGGGTAAACCCCCTCCTTTTACCCGCTCCCATTTATTGCACTTGGTATAACACTAGTGTAACAATAATTGGGTACCGTCCCAGCAGTATATTGGATAGATACTATCCCTTAGTGGGTTGAATCCTCAACCCCTAACTCTCTCGCATTATATATATATATATATATATATATATATATATATATATATATATATATATGTATATATACGATAAGTTTCTTTCAGTTTCCGTCTATCAAATCCACTCATGACGCCTCGTTTCATGCACAAGCTACCATGTTGGCAATATGCAGGCGAAAGGCCGAATGGATTCTGACAACTTTTAGAACAAGGGACGGACTACAAAATTATGCTGGTCCTATGGAAAATATTTGACCTCAACCATCTGGATTACTGCTCACAACTATGGTCACCTCACAATGTCAGATTATTAGCGGAACTCGAGGCAGCTCAGCGGTACTACACTAGGAAGATTGCATCAGTGAAACAGTTGAGTTACTGGGAAAGACTGAAAGAATTATGACTCTATGGAGCGAAGACAGAAGAGATATGCAGTGATATACATATGGAAGTTCCTAGAGGGGCTGGCATCAAACTTTGGCATTAAGAGTTATACGAGCCGCCTAACAGGACGTCACCGAACTGTTCCATAGGTACCACTCATTCCACTTAGAGTGAGGTCCAGGTACTGTAATGCAAAGGGATTCAAAGGCCCACAGCTATTTAACATTTTTGCCAAAAAGCCTGAGAGATCTACATAGTGTGGGAATAGATATTTTCAAGAAGCAACTTGACCTAGTGGTGCCAAGATCCCAGATGAACCAACATTACGACAAGAAACTAAAAAAAAGAGCAGCAGTATCAAACTCCCTCCACCAAAAGCCAATCACATATGGTCGTCATAGCCTTTACAATATATATATTCACTATAAGGATACTTAAACCTCTTATAGGGATAGTTTTATCCAAGATATTCTGGTTTATTATATATATATATTAAGCAATGGAATTCCAACCTAGTCTGATTTTCAAGATTTATTATTTACAATTTTACAGTAATCATTTCTACTGGAGGCACAAGTCCTCAGATTTGTGGGGAGGAAACTAGTCGATTGCATTGACCCCAGTGTTTTGTCTGGTACTTAATTTTTCGACTCCGAAAGGATGAAAGGCAAAGTCGAGCTCGGCGGAATTTGAACTCAGAACATAAAGACGGACGAAATACCGCTAAGCATTTCGCCCGGTGTGCTAACGATTCTGCCAGCTCGCCGCCTTTTACAATACGACTATTATAGCAATAGAATATTATATATTTATAATATATTTATAATATATCATCAGTTTTATGTAGTAGTAGTAGTAGTAGTAGTAGTAGTAGTGACTTTCAAATTTTACGTGAAACACGACTGTCACGAGTATTACTATAACTGCGAAATCACTGTGATCTGGCTATGCCTAGGCATGCCTCCCTTATCAGTCATTAAGATAAGGTGCTTCTCGTATTATATTATATTTATCTTATGATATTTACTTTACTTTATATTATACTCATTTATTGTGCTTTTAATTATTAATTTTTCTATATGTGATAGTGGATTTTCATCGATGAGTTCTTGAAAATTGGTTATTTTCCCTAAAACTATATATTTTATATATACTTTATCTATAAGGCTCAATTTAATTTTAATTTTTTATAAATTGATTTTAATTGAGTTTTTTACCTGTAATTTTGGATTTTGTCCCTAATATTATTATTATATATATATATATATATATATATATATATAAATATATATGTATGTATGTATGTCTGTATGTATGTGTGTGTGTGTGTGTGTGTATGTGTGTGTGTGTGTGTTTTTCAGGCGGGAAAGCCTCCGAGACTGGTAGAAACATATGCTTCCTTTAAGTTCGTCACATCACAGCGTTCCGTATACATATATATATTTTTCACGTCTGGCCTTTTAGCCCTTCCTGTTTATTCTCACTGTTTCGTTTTCTTGTCGTGTTTTCTGTTCGCTACTATATTCCTCCGCGTTACAAATTTAATTTGTTTCCGCGGGAAGAGCCATTCTAACAATGCGTCCTGCCCTAACTCTTCGAAACGCTTAGTTTTAGAATGGTGGCAGCTGATGAAGGAAATGTTCTCTATGTGGCCTGTGTGTTTTCTGTGCTCTGTTTATGTTCTGTTTCTCATTTTGCCCACGCTTTCTTTGACGTCATGTACCCAGATATGCATCTATATATACATGTAGATGTAGGTATGTACATTAGAGACATGTATATATATATATGTATATATATATATATATATATATATATATATATATATATATATATATATATATATATATATATATTTATATATATATATTTATATATATATATATATATACATGTCTCTCTCTATATATAATATATGTGTGTGTGTGTATATATATATATATATATATATATATATATATATATATATATATATATGTAGTAATAAGAAAATGGTGGGGAATAGGTGGTATTCATCAACTTGCAGACATTGTATTGTGTCAATTTACTTGTTTATTTGTTTACTAAAAGGACAATAATAACAATATACAAACACATGTGACATAGTATGTCATATCAGTAATCAAAAAATAATATATAGTGACAGAAAATGGGATAATGACTTGCAGCTGTTTCAGTCAAGAAGGTGTGTGTATATATATGTGTCCTCCTCATGTATAATAACAATAATAATGAATTCATTTGTTTGCATGTATAGACATTTGTGTATGTACATTTAAATGTACATATATGTATTTATGTTTATCTATGTATATCTATGTATATGTTAAAGTATGCGTATATATGTGGGTTTTTACGGTTTTTATATTTTTATATTTGGATATTTTTAACTTAATCTTGTGAACTTTATAAAATCTCTGGAGAGGCCTAGAGAATCATCCATGTACCTCTATTTCATCTATTTCCTCTATTAATTATTCACTCTGCTGGAGTGATATAGATAGAATGAGACATGTCACACTAAACTGAAACAGCTGTAAGTCATTATCCCATTTTCTCTCACTACGTCATTTTTTAATTACTGATATGACATAATATGTCACATGTGTTTGTATATTGTTATTATTGTCCTTTTAGTAAATAAATAAACAAGTAAACTGACACGATACAATGCCTGCAAGTTGATGAATACCACCTATTCCCTCCATTTTCTTATTGCTATATAAATTAATGGTAAAATATCTTTTTATCCGTACCCATTTATTGCACTTGGTAATGCAATGAAAAACACTAGCGTAATAATAATTGGGTATTCTTCCAGCAGTATATTGGATAAATATTAAACCTTAGTGGGTTGGATTCACGACCCCTAACTTTCTTGGATATATATATATATATATACATACATATATATATATACATGTCTATATATATATATATATATATATATATATATATATATATACATATTATGTATGCATGTACACACACACACACACACACACACACATACACATATATTATGTATGCATGAGTGGCTGTGTGGTAAGTAGCTTGCTTACCAACCACATGGTTTTGGGTTCAGTTCTTCTGCGTGGTAACCTGGGCAAGTGTCTCCTACTATAACCTCGGGCCGATCAAAGGCTTGTGAGTAGATTTGGTAGACGGAAACTGAAAGAAGCCCGTCATCGTATATATATATATATATATATATATATATATATATATATATATATATATATATATATATATATATATATATACACACACACATATGTGTGTGTATATGTTTGTGTGTCTGTGTTTGTCCCCTCCCCACCATCGCTGGACAACCGATGTTGGTGTGTTTAAGTCCCCTAACTTAACGAATCGGCAAAACAGACCGATGGAATAAGTACTAGGCTTACAAAGAATAAGTCCTGGGTCGATTTGCTCGACTGAAGGCAGTGCTCGAGCATGGCTACAGTCAAATGACTGAAACAAATTAAATATGGTCGCCAACACTTTTTCCTGCAAAATAGGGGTAGTTTATCCTGTTCAGGCTATATTATTAGCATTATCCCGCGTTTGAGAATTTAAAATCACTTCTTTAACTTTCTAAGACATCTCAACGCTTCTAAAAGCAAAGTTCGTTTGTTTGTTTACGTTCATCGTAATTTGAATTCAATATATATATATATATATATATATATATATATATATATATATATATATAGAACAAAAACGCAATAGAGGACAATAAAACATTTGGACAAATACACGATACAAGGCGGGCAAGAGAAACAAGAATTAGAACAGGTAAAAAAAAAAAAGACGGGCCATTTTCTCCGTTTCCTCGCTTTTTTTCTCTGTGTTGTCGCGCATATTCGCTTGCTTTCTTCCAAAAATTTAATGCCCTTAGCTTAGATTTTTGGGGCCTACCAATTTTGAACAGTCTCAAGTGTAAGAGGTCGAAACTGTAATGATGATTGGAAACTTGGCTAATGAAAGAAAGCCCCGAATGTTCCATATTGGTTTTTCCTGTCCGTCTTTGTATCGTTTATTTGTCCGTCCGTATGTCTTTATTGTCGTCCGTTACGTTCTTATTCCGGTTTTTGGATTTATAGATACATATAGCAGTGGACGTACACCTTTTGCTCAGCTTGTAACTAAGTATATAGCTTTTAAGCAACTGACCCTGAATGGGAAGATCTACAAACAGATTTCTCACTTGTTTTAGAGAATTTGTTGCAATTGCTTCCTCCAGAGTCATATCCCAATGATGATCATATTCATCGCAAAAGATCATGTAAAAAGAATCGCCGAAAACATTCGCAGTAATGAAAACATAGGCATCCAAAATTTGAGGATTGCACGTCCGGATTCGGCCCGGAATGTTTTTTATTTACTCACGGAGCCAGCCTGATTCCAAACTGGTATATATTGAGCTACGGCCTCTAAGAGTAAAGTTGAAAAAGTGTGACACACTGGCACACAGAAATTAGTTTTCGCATTTATTATATATGCTACAGGCTTCTTTTAGTTTCTATCAACAAAATCCACTCACAAGGCTGCGATCGGCCGGGGCTATAGTAGAAGACACTTGCTCAAGGTACCATGCAGTGGGACTGAATCTGGAACCATGTGGTTATGAAACAAACTTCGAACGACACAGTCACACCTTCTCTTTGAAAACGGGGTTTTGGTGGAAAATTCGGAAACAAAGAAACGACCAATAAAGTTATATCCTAGAGTAGTTTATTGTACATAAGAATACTTTGCATGATTCTCTAAACATAATATTCTTTTTAACCAATGAGAACAATAAAAGAAATATAAATAGTTCATTGAGTACGATTAGCTAAGTTCCGGATAAGAGTTCCGAATTCTGAGTAGATACGGAAAGACTTGTAGAAATGCAGTGTTACTTTGCACTTAATGGTTTTCCTGTGACGTTGGTTTTGTGGTTTAGTTCATGGTCTGTTCTAAGTGAGCAAGTTTATAGCAAAAGGCACACTGACTATGAATGACAAACACCGTTTGATATATTACTAGCAGCATTATTCAATATATAGTTATTTAAAGAAATGATATAATGATATAAATGATACAAAAAATTGTGATATAAGGAAAAAAAAAGTGACTTCATCTAAGTGGAATGACGGTATAGAGGCAATTTCATGTTTTAAAGACTGTCAGACATACATACATTCATTATCTATCTATCTATCTATCTATCTATCTATCTATCTATCTATCTATCTATCTATCTATCTATCTGTACATACGTACATATAGTCGTTCCTGACTAGATTCGTAAAGTGATAAATTCGTATTGTTGGGGTATTATCGTCCATGGAAAACAATGAATATACCTTTAATTGGTTCCCACTAAAGAAGTTGATTCTTAAACTTTCTAAAATTGAAAAAAAAGGTTAAGTTAAAAATAGCAAAATTCAAGAGTACAATTTTTTTCTTAAATCACAAACTACAGAATGAAAATATAGAAAAAACATATAAAACAAACTATTCAACTCATGAAATTTAATTCGTATTCATTGGGTCTAACGTCACTGGGGCTTTTTGAGAGCATGTCAATTCCATTTGTTGAGTTTCTTCTTGTTTTGATGTTTGGTCCGAATTAGTTATCTAATTAGTTATCTAAAGTTGTTAGTTGAAAAGATTTCTTCTTCTTCTTCTTCTTCTTCTTCTTCTTCTTCTTCTTCTTCTTCTTCTCCTCCTCCTCCTCCTCCTCCTCCTCCTCCTCCTCCTTCTTCTTCTTCTTCTTCTTCTTCTTCTTCTTCTTCTTCTTGTTTAAACTTTTTCATTTCTAGCAATTCTTCATTTGTAATTTCATCACTGTGAGCATAAAGAGCTTCATTTACATCTTCAGGTGAAATTTCTAAGTTCGATTCCTTTGCAACGTTTACGATTGTGTCAGTTTATTTTTGAAGACCTTCATAAAGATGATCAAATCCTTCAAAATTGTCAATTAATTTGGGGCAGAGATTTTTCCAAATTCCTTTCATGTTCTTTACGGTGATCTTATCCCATGCTCTCTTTATCAATTTTATTGCATCAAGGATGCTGAAGCGCTTCCAAAATTCTTGAATCGTTGGACCATTTTCTTTACCAGTCATTCTGATGAGTCTTTCAAAGGTGAAAAGAAGATAGTAAGACTTAAACGATGAAATGACTCCTTGATTCATAGACTGCAATAAAGATATTGTATTAGGAGGTAAAAAAAAAACAACATTAATATTTTGATGGTGATGCTTTAAGAATGCAGCATGACTGGGAGCATTATCCATTATCAAAAGAATCTTGAAAGGAATTTTTTTATCCTTACAATATTTTTTCCATTTCGGGAACAAAGTGATTAGAAAACCAATCTTCAAATAGAGTTCCTGTCATCCAAGCTGTTTTGTTATGCTTCCAGATTATAGGAAGTTTCGTCTTATTAATTCCTTCTAAAGTACGGGTGTTTTCAGATCGATAATTAAGTATGAGCTTGAGTTTGCAGTCCTCTTCAAAATTTTCTCCCAGAAACAATGTTATCCTCTCTTTTGCAGCTTTGAATCCTGGCATTGAAGATTCTTCTCTCGCAATAAAAGTCCTTGAAGGCATTCATTTCCTAAATAGGCCCCGTTTTATCCACATCAAATATTTGAGACGGCCTTCTTCTTCAATCAAATCTTCTAATTGGCGAGGAAATGTTTCTGCAACTTTTTGATCTGCGC
>NC_142929.1:98605954-98613454 GCF_046866305.1 Octopus bimaculoides
GACCGCGAGTTCGCTGCCATAACCACTGGATAATCTTACACTTAAAATTCAGAACCTTCTTATGTTGTCAAAAGCAAACCAAAACTTCGAGGTCGATATTTATTTCCAGCTGTTTAACCTATATCGAGACGATCTATATGAAATGCCTTCCATTCTCGATTCATTTTTCAACACCACAATATCAAATATGCCTATTTTTCTAAGGCATTATTAGAAATTCGGAGTGAAGGCGCGTGGCTTAGTGGTTAGGGTAATCGGCTCACGGTCGTAAGGTCGTGAGTTCAATTCCCGGCGACTTGTGTCTTTGAACACGGCGCTTTATTTCATGTTGCTTCAGTCGCTCAGCTGACAAAAATGAATAGCATCTGTATTTCAAAGGGCCAAACTTATCACATTCTTTGTCACGCTGAATTTCCCTAAGAACAAAGTTAAGGGTGCGCGTGTCTGTGGAGTACCCAGTCAGCTGCACGTTAATTTCTCGAGCAAGCTGTTCCATTGATCGAATCAACTGGAACCCTCGTCATATTAACCGACGGAGTGCCAGAAATTTGGTTGCTATTTCTAGCAGGTTGAGCGACCACGTAGAGGCTTCTTAGTCCCGAGTCAAGACCGCTATTTGGTTGCAAGCAATTTCATTTCATCTACTCCAATAATATCCTTAGAAATGTCATGAACTTCAAATCGCCATATTTTCCACCTCGTCGAATTGTAGATTAATCGACCTAATTAGAAGCTAATATATCTTCATCTTTTATATTTTACTTGCTTCAATCATTGGACTGCAGCCATACAGGAGAGGGTGGGGCTCTGCCTTGAAGGGTTTTCGTCGAACAGATCAACCCCAGCATTTATTTTTTAAAAGCCTGGTACTTATTCTATCAGTTTCTTTTGCCGAACCGCGCTATGCTACGGGAACGTCAACAAACCAACAATGATTGACTAGTGGTGGGGTGGGAAACAAATACGAACACACACACACACACACACACACACACACACACACACACACACACACACTCTCCCTCCCTCTCTCTCTCTCTCTCTCTCTCTCTCTCTCTCTCTCTCTTTCTCACACACTCATTATTAGTACAAACAAAACAAAAGGAACCAATGATAAAGTATGAAAAATATTTCAAAGTGGGGCATTGTTCTGCTTGCTGAGTCTAGAGCAAAGGAAAGGGCCAGTGACCCTTGCAGGTCCCTGAGACTGATGAGTTTGATGTCGTTAATGTTCCGTTTAAACACTTGCAGGTCAATACCAGTAAAAAAGGACATGAATAGGGAGGAAGTTCCGGAGGGATAATGTATGGAGGACGAGGGATTGGGTTAGTGGTTTGGTAGGGGAAAAAGTGGTTGGATGAATCAAGGGTGACGGGATTGGAGAGAAGAGTGGGTCGGGTGTGTCTGAGTAAGGGTGTTACTAGGCAAGCCAGCTTCGGGGAGCAAAATCTATTATAATAGCGAGAGAAAAGAGAAAGAGAGAGAGAGAGAGAGAGAGGGAGAGAGAGAGAGAGAGAGAGAGGGGGGAGAGAGAGAGAGAGAGAAAGGAAAAGAAGAAAAGAAAGAATAAGGGAGAGAGAGAGAAAGAGAGAGAGAAAGAAAGAGGGAGAGAGAATGAGATAGAAAAAGAGAGAGAGCGAAAGAGCGAGCGAGCGAGAGAGAGAGAGAGGGAGAGAGAGAGGGAGAGAGAGAGAGAGGGAGAGAGAGAGGGAGAGAGAGAGAGAGAGAAAGGAAAAGAAGAAAAGAAAGAATAAGGGAGAGAGAGCAAGAGAGAGAGAGAGAGAGAGAGAGAGAGAGAGAGAGAGAGAGAGAGAGAGAGAGAGAGAGAGATAGAGAGAGAGAGAAAGAGAAAGTGGAAACAGCATTGACGGAATGTCAATCAGCCGAATGGCTCTTCTCCACTTGCAATCCAGAAAGTCAGTGTGCGTGCCAGTGGCACCATCGCAGATGTAAACGCAGTACTCATTGTAGGTCTCACTTGTACCTTGTAGTGTCAACAGCTGAAATGTATTCTGGTTATATTTTCTGGGATGCGGTCCTAGCTATGCTAAAGTTGTGCTTTCCTCGGTAATAGTGAAACCCAGCATTTGGAGCAAAGGTGAAGGGTCGAGTCGAAGGGATGAGGTGTTTTCTTAATGTAAGTAGTGCTTGAGCATTTTTGAAAGTTAAGAGATAAAGTACGTATGACTCCGTAGGAGATTGCTCCGTTTATGGAATTAATACAGATCTGGCGTGTGATATTTAGGTTGCATGTAAATGTTGTTGTTGGCACTCCGTCGCTTACGACGTCGAGGGTTCCAGTTGATCCGATCAATGGAACAGCCTGCTCGGGAAATTAACTTGCAAGTGGCTGAGCACTCCACAGACACGTGCACCCTTAACGTAGTTCTCGGGGGTATTCAGCCTGACACAGTGTGACAAGGCTGACCCTTTGAATTACAGGCACAACAAAAACAGGAAGTAAGAGTGAGAGAAAGTTGTGGTGAAAGAATACAGCAGGGTTCGCCACCATCCCCTGCCGGAGCCTTGTGGAGCTTTAGGTGTTTTCACTCAATAAACACTCACAACGCCCGGTCTAGGAATCGAAACCGCGATCTTATGACCGCGAGTCCGCTGCTCTAACCACTGGGCCATTGCGCCTCCACTGCATGTAAATAATGCATGGTTAAGAATGAAGGATCCTGTCATTTGCATAAAAGGTGCTGTCGGATTTGGTGGAAAGTAGGTCATTGATGTATCGAAGAAAGAGAGTCAGGGTCAGTACCGAAGTCTACCGAACGCAAGAGTTGATTGAAAATGCAACAGAATGAGCTCCGTCAACATATGCTGAAATGGCGCGATCTGATCCAAGAGATAAGAGATAAGCTACCAATCCAAGAGATAAGAAATAGATGGCGAGTAGAAGTATGTTGTAAAGTTGGTAGAGGTTCTCTAGACAAGGGATCAGTTTGTAGGTCATACGATGTACAAATGTATCAGTTAATTCTACCGATGGTTGTCTCGTAGTTGTTGCAGGAGTGGATAAACACCTTGCAGTTTGCTGATAGAGAGTGATTCCCTCCAAGTGCTGTGTATAGGGTTCATCACTCGAGGTTAAGAGTTGAGGGATTTATTTAAGGGGTTTGAAGGATGTGGATGAACACACTTAAAAACAATAGTATAAGTTATCTGCTTAGCTAAAGGTGGTCAGCATACATTAATGAAACTGTAACCTGAACTACGAAAGGTTTCGAGGAGAGCACGGCGTGCAACAAGGTGATGTGAAGTGGGTTGCCTTAATCAAGCTCAAAAGGTAAAGATTAGATGATTTCATGAACAAATGGGTGGAAAACGTTGAATTTGGGACTGTGCCGAATAATTTCTCTGAAATAAAGCAATCTTTCATCTATGATGACCCATCAAATGCTACAACTGATATAATTAAGTCCAGACATACCATAGGCTAGGTAGCGTTTGACATTATATTAATTGTCGTCTTATGTACAAGGGACGCGATATTGAAAGGGGCAACTAAATTTTAGTAATTATATAAACGGTAACTAAAAATTTAACATGAAACAAATTTACACTATACACAACTGTTCTTTAATGAAGATTAAATTATTGCTATTTTAGCATGTTTGAAGACTTCATGCAAAGCAGAGCACAGGAAAGTGTAAAATCAATATGACACTAAAAAAACAATAGAATGAGATAAGGGAAATAATTCAAATGAGTCAATGGTGTGAATTTGTATAAATAAATTAAGGAATCATACATTAAACACTGGATGCAAGGCATTCTTAGTTGACTGAAATTTCCTTTTTAGCTGGAGAAAGAAAACAAAGGCCTAGTGACAGTTTTAGTGACTTCTAAAGAAAAAGAGATAATTTTAAAAAAGATTAAGGATTAATAAGTCAAAGTTTATTTATATGCTCAGGAAAAAGGGTGATATTTGTTTGCAGGCAAGGGACAACTAAAGATATGTTTTTGTCTTGTAGACTTAAGCCTTTAAGATAAGTTGACAGTTTTTTTAAATACAGAAAAAGAGTTGGTGAAAATTTTGTGTTGTAAATTAGTTTGATGTAAGAGCATGCATGTCATTTTCTTGTGCTTTACCGATTCTTTCTATTTACCTTCCTAAATAAATATTGGAAAATACCTTGAATCCGGTTGAGTCGTTGGATGCAAGGTTTGTTTTTTGTTAGAGGAAACATTCTGGTCTTGTTGAATAAGAGTGAGCCCCTGCTGGCAGTTGATGTTGAGGTGCTCCCCAAGGTCAGTCCTACTCAAGCAGTTTTATGGTATACAGGTTGTCGGTCGAAGTGCGACTCACAAATCAATTTTCTCAGTGATACTACGTCTTCTTATGAGGCTCACACTACGCACGTCTACATGCAGTGAAGAATAGCATGAAGTGCAGCGTGTGAACATATGTGAACATATTGCATTCTCTTCAATGTTTAGTCTATTCCTCTTCACACAAAATTATAGTGGTGGCCACAGTGGAGGTGAACGAGGTAGTGATTGCTACTCTGTACTTATAGCTGGTAGTGTGCATTGTATATTACAACGTAGCAAGGTCAGTGAAGCTGTTGATGTTGCCTGTTTCTGTGTGTATGTGTTCATTATGCTTGAGTGAGAGTGAGAGTGCTTCTAGAAAGATTTTTATACATGTATCTGTATGTTTGGAAGGCATTTAATGTAGTGGTAGCGATTGGTTGGTTGAGCTACAACAAACTGTACCAGTCCAGGAGGTCTATTATTTTTAGTATTTTTTTGTTGTTGTGTAAGTGGCCAGTAGGTGTGGTGCGCTGTTTTGTGACGTGTAGTGCACTGTTTGGTCTTCTTTGAGTTTGTTGTGCTTTGTTGTAAAGAAAACGGGGGCTCAGGCAGACCTGACGCAGTCCGTGATTTAATATGTTGCTAGTATACCATTGTTGTTGCGTCTTTCTGTTATGAAATGACACCTTAACTATGCTTGTGCATAGTCTTGAGTTCTTTATTATGTCTTCTATGTGTTGCAAATGTTGTGGAGGACTTGTATGTAATTCCTAATATTTTTGTCTTCTGCGTGTGTGGTGCGCGCGAATATGTATACTGTCGAGTGAGGTAGTTGGTTGTATTTGATTTAATTTATGCCCTAATTTGAATCTGTTGAGGAATCATGTTTCTGGGTGATTTAAATAGACTCGGAGTGGTTGTAGAACAGTGCCTGGAAGATGGTGGGACAATGTGTGATATCATTTGTCTATGAGAGGCTGTATCTATGTTTTGCGGTGGTGTAGGCATAAAGTGAAAATTGTAAGTGAACGGACAGATCCCCGTGGTACACTATTAGGGGATTTGCAGGTTCTGAAGTTTGGTGCACTGCATAGGTTTGGCAGCCTAAGAAATTGCTTGGTAGAGTTGTATGTTATTTCCTAAGGTGGTGTTGAGTATTTTTTGTAAGAGCGAAGAGCGGGGAACAGAGTCGAAAGCTTTACTGCTGAGTTGATGATAGAATGACACGTGTAGGAAGTGTTACCGAATCCATCGTATATTTTCCATCACATTTGTAAATAGTGTAGTGATCGATTGTAGCTGTCTGGCTGGATTGTAGTTGTGATTTGACGCTGAATTAAACCACAACACGAAATAGTTAGAGATGTTAGGAATTAACTTATCTAGAGTTTTTGAGGGTGTGTATAAGATGATGGATCTCCAAAACTAGCTTCAAGAGTGATTTTGTTACGTTTAGAAGATTCAGTTTTGTCCAGCTTCTTGATTCTGGAAATTTAAAAAAATGCTAGGTCGATAAGTTTTACGTGTATGTTTGTGATTTTGTCTGGCCCTGGGTATTTGGGAGTTTTAAAATCTCCTTACTGATTTATGAGGTAACAGAAGAAATTCATAACCAAGGTGGAAGCGGCATATATATATATATATATATATATATATATATATATATATATATATATATATATATACATGTATATATATATTTATTCTTGTCTCCGTTTTGGGAAGCTGACTTTTCGAGAAATATCTCGAAAGTGCATTTTGCTGATGCTGCAATGTGGATATAGTTTCCGATGTTCTTGTTGAGGCATGTGGTGCGACAGGTATTGCTGATGCTGCCAAATATTCTATACACTATTTTACTGTTAGTTTTTTTTACATATATTGGATACAAGTGTTTGCCAGTTTTCTATTTTGCTATGATTTATTTTTTTTATTTCCTTGTTTAGTTCGAGGCTGACTTTTGGTACAGTGTAGTTTTGTTGTATCGTGTTTGAGGTTCTTTCTGGTTTTAATGAGGCTTATTTCTGGTGTGTAATTATTAATGTTTCCTTATGGGGTGTATATAGTTTTAAATACATCAAGAATTATTTTGTAGATTCCATTTCTTGGATTTCATTTCTTGGTGGAACTCATTGTATTGTACATCTCTTAATTTTCACTCTGTTCATTCGTATACGAGTGTTTTGTGATGATAATTGGTAGGTGATCAGAAGAGAAAAGCTGCCGAGGAATTTTTGCCCACTAGCTGTAGTAGTAGTAGTAGTAGTAGCAACAGCAGCAGCAGTAGCAGCAGCGGCTAGGTGTGGAGAGGAGCATGTCATGCCTAGAGAAGAGTTTTGGCGAGATATGTGTACGTGTATTGGTGTGGATTGTTTACCACGTAAAGAGAGTGTGCTTTGCGTCTCTACACGTCACCTCATCGGTACCATTCTAATACCCGGAGGTGTTAAGTACATTGACGTTTCCCTCAATAAATGCGTTTGTGAGAGAGTTAACGTACTACAACTGGCCTTGTTACTTGGCAGGAAAGTTGATGAGAACTGGTGTGTGCGTGCATGTATGCATGTATGTATGTATGTATGTATGTATGTATGTATGTATGTATGTATGTATTCGTTTACTTGTTTCAGTCATTTGACTGCAGCCATTCTGGAGCACTGTATCTTTATATATATATATCTATATCAGTTAGGCGCGAATTTGCAATTGACCCGCTGACCGATAACTGTTGAGGAGTTGGCGTCCATCTATGCTTGTTTCCCGTTTGCTTGTGCATTTATTATGTTTTTTTTTAAAACTCACTATATATATATATATATATATATATATATATATATATATATATGATTGACCTGAAGAGCGTAGCTCGAAACGTTAAAGACTTTCCGTATTCCCGAGCGTCATACTAATACATCCTTTTGTTGTTTACACCACCTGTCCTCGTCTGTTGTTGTTTTTTCGTACATTCTCCCATATATATATATATATATATATATATATATATATATATATATATGTATGAATGTATGTATGTATGTATATATACATACATACATGCAGGGTTTTATGTATGTTATAAGATCACTCTTGTTACAGAAGGGTCTACCTAATCTGGTTTGAGTTGAATTCAGAAGAAAGTGAGTTGTGTACTTTGGTTGTATGATCCCTAAATTATTGGAACATTGTCATGAATGATGATAAAAATCTTTTAGTTCCATGGGATTTTATTTTAATGTC
>NC_142929.1:98618454-98643454 GCF_046866305.1 Octopus bimaculoides
AAAAAAACATGTGTACTTCTGGTGTAAAGAGAAGAAAACAAACAATGAAACAGTCTAAACATCTCTCTTTTTTCCGAACATCAACAGCATAGAAAGAACATATTTACATTTTTATTTAATTCAAAATTAAGGGATTGTAATACATATTATATAATATGCATATATATATTTATATTTGCATATATATATATATATATATATATATATATATATATATATATATATATATATATATATATATATATTTATTTATATAAGGGCATTATAAAATATATAAATAAATATATATTTTGGGAATAAATGATGGATTTTTTCCCTTATGAGGTTTTTTTCACGCTAGCTACTTGATAAATTCTTGTAAAAGAATTCATCCTATTATTGAATTTATATATATATATATATATATATATATATATATATATATATATATATATATATATACATACATATACATTCATACATACGTACATGCATGCATACTTACTTACATACATACATACATACATACATACATACATACATACATACATGCATGCATACATACTGTAAACACTGGAAACAAAAGCGAGAAATTGGTACTTACAAAAGAAATCTCTTGCGATATTTGTTCTGCCCAAGTTGCAGAATCAATCCTTTGTCAGTCTATCTACCGTAAATGTAGTGAACTTGTGGTCATCCCATTGGAAACCCTCTATTGTCCACGAGACCGAGTTTATTGACAAAATATTATGTGATAATAATAATAATAATAATAATAATAATAATAATAATAATAATAATGGTTTCAAATTTTGCCACAAGGGCACCCATTTTGGGGGAGGGGATGTTATGCTAAAATTTGAAACCAATATTTCAATGATTCTTTCTGTTATAGGCACAAGGCTTGGAATTTTGGGGTTGTGATTATATCGACCCCAATGTTCAAATAGTACTTGTGTTATCGACTCCAAAAGGCACAAAGCAAAACTCAATCTCGGTTCAATTCACTGCTTCTCTCAAAAGTGAATCAGCGCTTACGTTAGAAATCAACATAATGCCTTCTTAATGGTGATAAGATGTGTTTTGAAGAAAATTCGGCTGCTTTGTCTCGTAAGTCGAACGAACACATAGCTGCTCTTTCATTGGCTTGAGTCCACTGTAAATGAAGTGAAAAAACAAAAACAATAATAACAAAAAAAAAAAGAAAATAAGAAGAAAAAGGAAAGAGAACATGAATTGGCTGTAAAGAGGTCAGAGACCTCTTTCAATGATAGTGTCGTCCCAGGAAAATCGCTTCATTGGATAGCTTGGACAACCCTGACAGAGAATTACTCTTCATTTAATGAGATATTTATTATAAGTGTCTTCTATTTTATAGACTGGAGAAAAAAAAATCACTGTGGATGTTTCAGATGTTGCATGATTAGAAGAGAAGTAGATAAAGCAGACAGACAAATGTGTGTTGCTCTGCTTATTACTTAACTGCCAGACTGCGAGGGAGGTGGCATTAGATGACCACATTTCCATACATTAAGTTTAAATTAATTCGTCGAATTGCTTTGAATTTAAATTAGTATAAAGAATAAAGCGAAACAAAACAACAAAAACAAAAGAAAACAAGCATATAAGCTATGCCTCTAGGTAGAACATAACATGTACTAACACATCTATGAAATAAGGTTGTTGATGATTCATTATTAAAGTTACCTCCAAGCAGTTGGAGTTCAAACTCTTTGTGTGATTTTTACGTTTGCAGGCAGTTATGTTCAGTTCAGCGTAAATTTTACATTTAGAAAACTGCTTCACATAATCTGTTTTTTTTTCTTCTTCTTCTCTTCGATTAACAAATCATGGTGCTGTCAAAATTGTCTATAGTATTTCCTTTACTTAGATATCAAACGTTAAGGTTTGGATTTCCATTAGTTCATTATAAGGTTCAGAAAAAAGAAAAAAGGCATGGGTACAGTGTATTTGGCTTGCTATACTGCTTTGTTTGTTGTCTGAGAGATCTATAGTCAAGTAATTTGACGCAGTAATTTATCAACTTGGGAAGGATGAAAGGCAAAAATCAGTCTCAATGAAAAGTGACGTACTGAACTCAAAACTTGAACAAATCCCAATCGCTCATCTACCTCACACCATTCATACCCGTAATTGAAAGATGATTCATCAAAAGAAAAAAGTGTTAGAGACATTTTCCCTTTATCGCTATAATAATAATAATAATAATAATAATAACAATGATGATAATAATAATAATAATAATAATAATAATAATAATAATAATAATAATAATAATAATAATAATAATACTTATTATTATTGTTGTTATTGTCATTGTTGTTGCTGCAGTTATTTTTAACATTATTAACATTATCAAAATATCTAATTTTACAACACACTTTAAACAGCTCATATATATGTATGTATGTATGTATGTATGCATGTATGCATGTATGTATGTATGCATGTATGTATGTATATATCATACATGCAATTATGTGTGTATATGTGATTGCGTGGGTATATATCATGTACATAAATGTATATATACATATATGCACGTGTGCGTGTGTTTATATATATCTATCTATCTATATATGTATGTATATATGCAAATATGATTGTACGTGAGTGTGTGTGTGTGTGTGTGTGTGTGTGTGTGTGTGTGTGTGTGTGTGTGTGTGTGTGTGTGTGATGTTATGCATATATTACAACAGTAAGGAAGGGACAGATGGTGAGCTGTTAATTATTTTAATCGTCGTGATGAAAGAAACGTGGTGTGCTATTTTCCAGTTGATTAGTTTTTAATCAAATGTGATTCTTTTGAGTTAATCAATGCATCATGATTGTCTTATAATCACCAGCCCGTGTAAACAATGTGCCAAGTCAAATAACTGCATCAGGTTCTTAAATACAACTTTAACATAAATTTTTTCATATATTTCCTTGGAAAATGAACAATAACCAGAATATTTTGGATAAAAGATTTAATGGAAAGACAAATATGATTTCAAGGTTACTACTTTACAATTCCCGAACAGCTGAAAATATTTTTTGCACATTCATCTAATTTATACAACAAGCTCTATCTCTCTCTGTCTCTTGCTACCTACCTACCCAACTTGTAAACCAGGTACCTACATATATCTTCCATACCTAGTTTCTCTCTCTATATATATCTCTCCCTTTCTCACTGTCTTACACACACTCACTTCCTAAATACTCAAGCACGTGCGCATGCACGCACACGCACACGCACACACACACACACACACACTCACTGATTTTTCCATTTTTATTCATATACATAGATATGCATGCATATACCTATGCATGTAGGCATATATATATACGTCTCTGTCTGTCTGTCTGTCTGTCTATCTGTCTATCTGTCTATCTGTCTGTCTGTCTGTCTGTCTGTCTCTGTCTCTCTCTTTCTATATATATATACATATATCGAAACGTCTAGTTAGAATAGAGACGGCTGACGAAGGATTAATTCCAAGTGGCTATCTGTTTTCCTATGTGTTCGTTCCGTTGTCTGTTATTCATTGTTCTAACGTCCTGTACCCTGATATGCATCTATATACACATGTAGATGTAAGTATGTACATATATGTGTGTATACATGCATATATATTCTTTGTATTATATTATATATATATATATATATATATATATATATATATATATATATATATATATATATATATATATATATATATATATATATATATATATATATATATATATATATATATATATATATATATACATACATATATACAAACATACTTATATACCTGCTTTGCTGTCAGATTATAGCCGTCTCAGATGAGTCATTTGTACATGAGTGTATTTAGGTGACGTACGCTTGTGCGATACATATATCACTCCATTAGTATCTATCCTTAAATATTTAGTGACAAGCAAAGAGGAAGATAACCAGAAACTATTTCAGTCACAGGTACTATATTTCCAAAGATTTTCCAATAAAAGCTCAACAAGTTAAGGGCTTGATTTTCCTTCTCCACGTGGTTTACTACATAATTTCTTACTCCTTTGTCGTTAATATAATCTTTTATTCTGCTCTGTACTCGGTTAACACTTTGCTCTGAAGCATATGTTTACTGAGTTCTAACGTCAGGTTATTAGTATCGTAATGCGGAAGTGTTATATACAAAAGCTGATTCTTCAAAATGTTCCTTGGAATTTTGTCTTTGGGAAAGCTACCTCTGATGCAGCTGCTGAATTCCCAGAGTGGGTACAAATTAGCATTGACACTTTTATTCCTAATCTCAATTTTAGGGTAAAACCTGACTTTCCGCCCTGGTTCAATGCACGATGTGCATCTGCTATTGCTCATCGGAATCTCTTTTATCAACGTTTTCAGCGGGTTCAGTCCGCTGATTCTCGAGAGCGAGAAATGCTTGTAAAAGGACTGTTGCTGATGCTAAATCCTCTTATGCTCGTAGGGTTCATGAATCCACAGCCTCACAGAAGCTTGGAAGTCAGGACTTTAGGAAAATCAATCCTGATAAGTCTGTTGTGCCCCCACTTTTTCATGGTGTCATGCTTGAGATTTTCCGCAGAAAAAAGTTGACCTCTTTGCAAATTTGTTTTCTGCTAACTCTACCCTTGATGATTCAGGTGCATCTTTTCCTAAGTTTCCTTCTCATACAGAACAATTTCTTAATTCTGTCGTCATAACTCCGAAGTTAGTTGTTAAGGGGCTCAGTCTAAAGGGTCTGGTTCTCAAAGCTTTCCTGCGGTTGTCATGAAACAGTGTGCTCCTCAGATGTCTTTTTTGTTCTCTAAGATTTTAAATATTTGTCTTGCTAAGTCCTGTTTTCCATCTAGAAGTTGTACCAATTTTGAAGAATGGTAGTGAATCTTCTGAGCCAAACAAATATAGTCTTGTTAGTCTCCTCTCTGTTGTTAGCAAGATTTTTGAACGGCTCATCAACAACAGATTGGTTGAGTTTCTTGAAACCTTGGGAGTCCTTGTTGATGTTCTGTATGGCTTTCGTGGCTCTCGTTCTACTGCTAGTCTTCTGGTTTGTTACTGTATCTACTAATTTATGGATAAATCAGGAGATGGTCGAGCAATAAGCTCTTGATACATCCAAAGCCTTCTACTCGGACGACCTCTGTTCTTGTGAACTATTCAGTTGCATACCCACTTACCGCAGATAGATCCGGTGCACTCACTTCTGCTCTAATTATCCTTAAGCTCTTTCACACTCTAGATCCTCAATCGTATTTTATCTCAGTGTGTCTGACCCTGTAATGCTCTCTTACATTTTCCCAACAGATGCAGACACAGAGAGCAACAACAACGCCAATTTACCACTCTGGAATGGTTAGCAAAGATCACAGACATTATCTCTCCTCTATTGACTAATATATAACAAAAGGCAAGCTTTCATACGTTTCTATTCGACGACCACTGGCTCTACGTCGATATGTATAACTTCTTTCTGTCTTTCAATTCACCAAAACAATGGATATTTGACTGCTTTAACACAGTGAGTGTAAACTGCCATCTTGCTTAACTTCTCTGTTCAAAATTCTCTCCCTTTCTCTCTCTCTCTCTCTCTCACTCACTCACTCTCTCTCTCTCTCTCACTCACTCACTCTCTCTCTCTCTCTCTCTCTCACTGTATCCCAGCATTCACTCCTTTATTTAAATACCTGTCGTAATGTTTTCCGCAAATAAACCTCATCCCAGTAGAATTTTCCCCATCATCCATGTTTTACTCACCGACCGTACAATTCAAATTAAACATTAATTTAACTAAGCTCACTCAATTACCTTTATCCAATATTCTTGGAAGATTAACATTGCCATGGGCAATGTTGTTCCCTCTTCAGTCTAATTTATAAAAGAATTACTCTTTTACTAGACACCTCAGTTACATTTCATGCTTCTTTAGTTCAATAGATCTGTTGTGCTGCATACGAACCAGTCTCGCAACTTTACAGAGGAAGAGATAGAAACGTAGCATGAGTGATAGATAGACAGATAGATAGATAGAGAGGAATATAACATGAGAGAGAGAGAGAGAGAGAGAGAGAGAGAGAGAGAGAGAGAAAGAAAGAAAGAAAGAGAGAAACTGAAGGAAAGCTGGGAGAAGAGAAAGTGAGAAAGAGAGGGAAAGAATGGGAACAGAAGTGTTAAAGGAACCCTTTTATTTACCACATCAAATGAATAACTGAAGTGGTGAACATCGCTTCCTGGCAGTTAAAGAAACATATATAATTCGAAATCAACAGTTTATTTTTGTTTGCCGTTATAGAACAGCGATTTCTTAAGTAAATACAAAACTTTATATTTATTAGATTCAGCGATGTCCACACCTTCCTGCTAAGGCGCAATAATCAAAACAAACGAAAAAAATATTTAAGCTGTAAAGCGTCAAGTAGGCAAGTAGTGGCGGACTTAGCTTGCCAGACGGTTATCTTCATATAACGGGGTACAACAGTACTTTTAGGTTTATTGATTTCCTTCGACAAGCCTCTGTTATTTTTCCTTTCTTTCAAACAGGTACACACATATGCATACGCACGTCAGTGCGTATTCATGTATGTATGCCTGTGCGTATGCATATCTCTGTGTGTGTGTGTGTGTGTGTGTGTGTGTGTGTGTGTGTGTGTGTGTGTGTGTGTGTGTGTGTGTGTGTGTGTGTGTGTGTGTGTAGATACATGACGCTCATACACGCCAACAGGCCGAATTCTTTTTCGACAAACTGAAATGACTTAACATATAGTAAGTTTTTTAAGTATTGCTTTTTCCAAGTAACCGTGTTTAGAAAATATTTTTATTGGAATACAGATACATGTCTAAAGAAGAATTTTTTTTCAGATTTCTATGGTAAGCACATCTTTTGAGACTATGTTTACTCTTTTACTTGTTTCAGTCATTTGACTGTGGACATGCTGGAGCACCGCCTTTAGTCGAGCAAATCGACCCCAGGACTTATTCTTTATAAGCCTAGTACTTATTCTATCGGTCTGTTTTGCCGAACCGCTAAGTTACGGGGACGTAAACACACCACCATAGGTTGTCAAGCGATGATGGGGGGGGGGGACAAACACAGACGCACAAACATACACACACACACACACACACACGCACATACACGCACACACATACACACGCGCACACACACACATACACACACACACACATATATATATATATATACATATATACGACGGGCTTCTTTCAGTTTCCGTCTACCAAATCCACTCACAAGGCTTTGGTCTGCCCGAGGCTATAGTGGAGGACACTTGCCTAAGGTGCCACGCAGTGGGAATGAACCCGAAACCATGTAGTTGGTAAGCAAGCTACTTACCACACAGCCACTCCTAAAATATGTAGCTTCAGAAAATACCATCTTTGTGTTTTACTTTATACAATTTCGTGTGATTAAGTAGATGTATACGTAAAAGCATAAGATATTCTAGCAAAAACGTACTTTATTCTGCACGAAGTCTGTGTTAGACAACATTTCTTGCTCTGCAGTTTTGGTGCTCTGTTGAAAACTGTTGTTTTATTCTAATATGGGAGCATACGACATAAATGTGACCATGTGAGAGTCATAGACTTATCAGTTCAATCCCAACAAGTTTGAAAAACTGTCCCTGACACTTGCTGGTGGTAGTAAAGAAACACGGTATTACTGGAAACGGGAGGCGCTTGAATTAAAATAGAGCATCTAATGGGATGATGGGAAGATGCGGAATAAAAAAAAAACATTTTCTCCTTTAGCTCAACCAATCATAATGGTTTCGATCACATGGATATAAGGGTATCAACGGCCGGTCTTTTACCGATATAGAGTTTTGCAGCACCCCAAGTTTTGTAGCAATAGAATGAGATGTCATACTTTCATTTACAGATTGTGAAGAAGGATAACAATAGAATAAAGAAAATAGAAAAACTTTCGTGGATAATCGGTAGCATATTGACGTTTCTCTGTATACATGTATATAAACATACATACGTACATACATACAAACATACATACGCTCGCATACATTCAAGCATACACAAACATACATTCATTCATACATACATACACACACACACACACACACACACGCACGCACACACACAAACACACACGCACACATATATATATATGTTATCTATCTATCTATCTATCTATCTATCTATCTATCTATCTATATTCATTCATACATACACACATACACACACACACACGCACGCACACACACTCACAAACACACACACACACATGTGCTCGCGCACATACATACATATATGTTATCTATCTATATATCTATCTATCTATCTATCTATTTATCTATCTATTTTTCCCAAGGCAGTTGGCAAATGCCAAAAATACCTGGCTATACAGTGATCTCCTCGAAGAAAACCCGAAGGAGGAGGCACAAAAACTCTCAAACGGTAAGTGACTCTCTATAAAACTTTAACACTCAAATCAAAATTATGCTCAAGATTGGTTGTGTAAATGCGCGTGACTTGGGGTTCCCTTGGAAACAAGGGTACCTCCTAAACGACATAAAGTCACACAAACTAGAAATCATAGCCATAAGCGAGACCAGACTCCATGATCCGCGGGCCCTAACGTCCATGTTTGGCAGACAGTTTAACATTTATTTTTCTCCCTGTCTGCCGAGAATGGGCGGTAGTGGCACGGCGGTACTCTTTCGCAAGAGTCTGGATCTCGAAGTAAAGACAGTATTCATAGACCCGGAGGGTAGATTGGTTGTTCTGGATGTCGATGGCAGCGACGGGTATGCTTTTCGACTCATATCAGTATACGCACCACCTTTAACAGGTAAGCCGGATTTCTTTCGACGTCTAGAAGTATTCCTAGGAACGTCTCGTCCTTTACTTTTAGTGGGGGATTGGAATGCTACCTTGGACACGCATCTAGACTATGTGGGCAGAGATAGGAATAGACGGGGATGCAAATGCCTCAAAGACCTGCTCAGACGCTTTCAACTGTCTGACAGGTACCGACTCGACTACCCGAATGCGCCAATGTGGACATGGATAAACCGCATCGGGTCGTCGAGATCGTATCTAGATAGAGTACTGTGTAGGAGAGTAGATAGAGATAGCATTGGGTGTCCACAATTTCACATAGTCAGCTACACGGATCACAAACTTGTGACGTGTACGCTAGACTTAGATAAGACACATAGGCAGGGCCCCGGTTACTGGAAACTAAACGCGTCTTTCCCGACAGGTTTTCAGAGACCGGATTAGCACGTTAGTAAAGAAGGCTTTGACGGGAGCCATCATCAATAACAAATGGTGGTTTGCCCTCAAGAGAGCAATAAAAGCAGAAGCGGTTAGGTATAGCAAAGCACTAGCCATAGACAGAAACAGAGTAGAGGGTGAGCTAGTTAAGAAGCTAGAAGAGGCAATTAGAAGTGGCATCGCATCCGACGTTTTGGCGGCGAGGTTGGCCCTAGACCAACACTTCAACGCTAAACACGAAGGGTGCGTTGTCAGGGCTAGGATGCGTGCTCTAAGAAACGAAGGTGTTGGAGCCGCGCGAGAGGCCCGGGTGGCGGAGGCGCAACAGGGCAACAAATCCACCATTCGGTCTCTGGTGGACGAACAGGGGCGCGAACTGCTCGAGCCAAGCAAAATGTGTGAGGCCTTTCAGCGGCACTTTGCTCGACTGTTTGGGACGAGTGGCGAGCGAGAACGCAGGGTGGACTTCAGTGCCTACCTGCACAGCCTGCCACGACTCTCGGCAAGAGAGGCGGAGTGCTGCGAAGGTGCCGTCACGGCGGCGGAAGTGAGGGACGCGATGGCGGGATGCTCGAGGGACAAATCTCCGGGTTTGGATGGTCTGCCTTACGAGCTTTACAACTGTATGCCAGACTTGTTTGGAGACGTCTTGGTGGCGGTGTACTGCAGCTGGCAACAAAACGGGAGCATTCCCGGTTTTGTGAGTCGAGGAGCCGTAACGCTGCTGAAGAAAGATCCAAACAAGGGGGACGTCATAGATAACTTTAGGCCCATCACTCTGCTCAATGCAGACTTGAAAATTTTGGCCAAGGTGTTAGCGAAGCGGTTGGCGCTTGTCATCGAGAAACTGATCGGCAAGGCGCAAACGTGCGCCGTGCCGGGCAGGAGCATCCATGACAACCTCCATCTGATGCGCTACATCATAGAGCGGGTAGTTAAGGAACCTGGCATGGGTGGGGCCCTGATCAATTTAGATCAATCGAAAGCTTTCGATAGGGTAGACCATCAATACTTGGAGGCTGTCCTCATAGCGGCCGGCTTCGGTCCCATTTTCCGCGGCTGGATGGCTGCCTTGTACAGAGGCATCCGTTCAGTTGTTCGCGTCAATGGGCATCTATCAAGACCCTTCGACATTGCACGTTCGGTCCGTCAGGGATGCCCCCTCTCGTCGCTTCTGTACGTGTTGACTCTCGAGTCACTACTGCGGAAGCTGGCGACGCTGAGGGGCATCCCGCGAGAGTTGGGATGCGGGACGAGCGTGTCGGCATACGCGGACGACGTCTCCGTCATAGTGTCTAGCCAAAAGAACATCGAGCTTGTCGGCGAGACACTGAGAGACTACGAAGCGGTAACGGGAGCGAAAATCAACCGGGATAAGTCAGTGGGCTTGCAGCTCGGCACCTGGAGAAGCAAGCCCATGCCGTCAAGTAGCGCCTCCGTCGTGGGACGTTGGACTGACGGTCCGGTTGAGTTGCTCGGGGTCTGGTTTGGTCCAGACCTCCAAACGGAGAAGAACTGGGCCGAGATAACGAGAAGGGTGGCCACTCTAGGCCGGCAATGGGCCGAGAGGAAGCTTTCTTTGAAAGGTCGGGCGGACGCGGGGAACACGTACATCGCGTCCGTCATCTACTACCGCCTGACCGTCGTTCCTTGTCCCGACCCTACCATCACCAAACTGGAGCGCATCCTCTTCCGCTTCTTGTGGAAAGGAAGTGTACCGATGGTTAGGCGATCCGTTTGCTGCCAACACCCGTTAAAAGGAGGACTGGGCATGCCGTGGTTGATGATGCGCAGACACGCGCTGAGACTGCGACATCTCCGGCTCTACGTAGACAACGGTGAATAGGTGTGGTCAGAGTTTGTGCGGCGCGCTTTCCCGCAGCTCGTCTCCATGACCGAACTGCAGTCGTGGATCAAGAAGAGGCCGAGGAAGGGCGAATGGCACCGCGAGTGTCGCGCTGCTCTTCGGCAACTCCAACAACCCGGGTCAACCTTGAGCGACTGCATCACAACTAACGCATTCTATAGTGGATTAGTGGAGGGAAGGTACGACGACGATCTCGGGGCAAACCTGGGCGTCGACGAGGAATACCTGACCCGCCTGTTTAAGACGACCTTCGGGCCGGGACCTATGGACAACTTCCAGAGATCCCTGGCCTGGCAGTGCTATCGAGAAGCACTACCCGTTCGGGATAAGCTCTACAGGCATGGCTCGAGAAACACGGGGCCGACCTGTCCGAGATGCCGGCAGAGCGACGAAACCGTTCTGCACGCACTCGTACAGTGTCCCACCATTTCCGAGCTGTGGGCTTACGTCGACCAAGAAAAAAGAAAAAAACAAAAAGGCAAAAGAGAGTCACTTACTGTTACAGTTTCTTCAATGAGAATATTGACCAAGGTTACCGTGGTCTTTTCCGTAGGCTTTTCTTTCCACGGCTAAACCTAAACTGTCCTCCCCTCTTTTTACACTAGAACATTACTGTGTGATACACGATCCCTATTGATCGCTCTTTTTTTTTTTTTTCCCTCTCGATCCCTTTTGATCGACACACCCCTCTTTTTTTTTCTTTTTTTTTCCCCTCCCAAAAAGAAAAGCTCTACATTGTATTTGTCCCATCTTCGTTGAGCCCTGTGTGGCTAATAAAAGAAATGTATCTATCTATCTGTCTGTCTGTCTATCTATCTATCTATCTCTTCTCACGGACGTGCTGTCACATCGGCTGCGAAGGTAAACGTTTATTTGACCTTTTACTGTCCACATTTTGTTGGAATTTTTTAATAATTTTGTTGCGAAGCACCTAGGCTTCATTTGTGTGTATTTTCAAGGGCAGGAATTGACCCCCAGGGGCAGTTTCGGCCCTAGCAAAATACAAAAATTTCCTTCTTGACATTTGAAAAATGTCGAGAAACATAATTTTGGAACGCTTGTCTTGTTCTTTTGACAAGCATTTCCCGAAGCTTCAGATGCCAGAAGAGAAAAAAGAACAGAATAGCGCGTGCTCATGCAGTGACACGAACGCAGTTGCTATAAACGTCACAAAGACTGTGAGTACAGCTACTAACAGCCCTCTCACCACCACCACCACCACCACCACCACCAACACCAACAACAAAAACAAAACTGTAACCAAGGTTACAAAACCATGCGTGAAAACCGTCACAAATGTCTCTGACGTAAGCACCACTGCTGCTGACGCCATCATCACCACCACCAACGACAACAACAACAACAACAACAACAACAGCAACAACGACAACAACAACAACAACAGCAACAACAAGGAAGTAAAGTTATCGGCCGTCAGCAATGACACCATCACCTGTTCAACAAACTCTGCTGCCACTACCACCACCTTTGAACCAGGCAGTACATACACCAACATAAACAAAAATATCCAGAAGAACATGTCCGCCAGCACAACAAAAACAAATTTCGCAAATGCTTTAAAGGAAAAAAGAACAACAGTGACATTCACACAAAAACAAATAAAAGACACAAAATCCCTTCTTACGAAAGAAGGAGATGATGTCAGAATTAACATCCCAAAAGATATTATAGAAATGAAAAACAAAAAGTGCATCATTTATAAACTGGTAAACACAAAAACCAGACGTGTAGAAAATGTTAGCACAGATAAAATTGAAGTTTGTCTTAGAAAAATTTGGCCTTATCAGAATCATGTCACCTGGGGAAGGAAATTCGGAACGGTGCAAGTAAGGTTTCTGGATGAAAATTTAGCTAAACAATTTTCGACACTCTCTCTCCGCACAGATGACTTGGTAATGATACCGAGTTATCTAGGACAGAGAGTGACCAAAGTTATGATAAAAAATGTGCCATCGGAGGTGGACACCCAATGGCTGATATCGGCCGTGTGCCTGGAAATGGAGGAGGCAAATATTTTGGAGATTACGGTCGGAGAGGAAAAGAACTGGGGAGGGAAAAATCTGGAAATCCTTCTCCACATCACGGAGGAGGCTTCACAGAAAATTCCTCCAAACATTAGATTGGCAGAGGACCACAAGCTGTATGTGGTGGTAGAGGGCAGGCGACCTCGCTGTTACCTATGCAACAGCGAAGCACATCTGAAAAAGGACTGCCCTCTGGCCGCTAAACAAAAACAACAACAACAACAACAACAACAACAACAACAGAAGCAACTACCAAATACCCCCAACAGAAAAACCTTACTACCAACACCACCAGCAACACAAAAAACAACAACAGAAATATCAGCAATAACCACAACAGAAAAGACAACAGAAACTGCAAAAACAGAAGAAAAAAAAGAAAATTCCAAGACTGCCTCTCCCTCCCCCATATCACATACACCACACATAAATAACAAGGAGCCAACATCAATAAAAACAGCAACACAAACATTCACAGAAACACACACAGACGCACAAAATTTGCCGTTACCTCTTTCTGACTCCTCAGATCTCCCATCATCCGATGAAGAGAGTGGGGAGGAGTGGAAAATAGCTACGAAAGGAAAGAGGAAGCGCAGTAAGAAGAAAACAAAACAAAATGCAAACACAAACAAAGCAGGGAGATTCACATCTCCCGAAAATACTACTAACACCAATAGTAATATAAAAAAAACAATGCTAACAGCAATAGACAGTACAAACACAGAGTTGATGAATTACATCAACTCTAAAACAAACATCACAAATAACTATATCAAAACCAACAACCACCCACGTACAACACCGCCAAAACACATTAAAATTATTCATGTAACACCAGCATTACACAACACAATAAAATCCCTCTACCCCAACTCGGTAGGGGGATTCCAGAAATATTTGTGCAAGAAATTGTACAATAGCCTCCTTGGTGAAAAATCCAAGGAGGAAACAAAACTTTCTAACGGCAAGTAACACTCTGTTCTTTTGTTTTGTGCTTTAAAGCACACGTATAAATAGAATCATGGTGAAGATTGGTTGTGTGAATGTGCGTGGCTTAGGGTCCCCTTGGAAACAAGGGTACCTCTTAAATGACATCAAGTCACACAATTTGGATATCATAGCCATTAGTGAGACCAGACTCCATGAACCGCGGGCCCTAAAGTCCATGTTTGGCGGACAGTTTAACATTTATTTTTCTCCCTGTCTGACGAGGATGGGCGGTAGTGGCACGGCGGTTCTTTTTCGCAAGAGTCTGGATCTCCAAGTAAAGACGATATTTACGGACCCGGAGGGTAGACTGGTTGTCCTAGATGTGGACGGCAGCGATGGAGGCGCTTTTCGGTTGCTGGCAGTTTATGTGCCTCCTTTAACAGGTCGGTCAGACTTCTTTCGACGTCTAGAAGTATTCCTGGGAACGTCTCGTCCCTTACTTTTAGTGGGGGATTGGAATGCTACCTTGGACACGCATCTAGACTACGTGGGGAGTGACAAAAGTAGAAGGGGATGCAAAGGCCTCATAGACCTGCTCAGACGCTTCCAGTTGTCTGACAGGTACCGACTCGACCACCCAAATGTGCCAACGTGGACTTGGAGCAACCGCATTGGGTCGTCGAGATCGTATCTAGATAGGATAGTGTGTAGGACAAGAGATAGAGATAGTTTAGGATGTCCACAGTTCCACATAGTCAGCTACACGGATCACAAACTTGTGACGTGTACGCTAGACTTAGATAAGGCACATAGGCAGGGTCCCGGTTACTGGAAACTAAACGCGTCTTTCCCGTCGAGACAGGTTTTCAGAGACCGGATTAGCACGTTAGTAAAGAGGGCTTTGACGGGAGCCATCGTCAACAACAAATGGTGGTTTGCCCTCAAGAGAGCAGTGAGGGCGGAAGCAATAAGGTATAGCAGGGCACTAGCTGTAGAGAGGAACAGAGAAGAGGGGGAGCTAGTGATAAAGTTAGAAGAGGCATTGCGAAGTGGCATCGCATCCGACGTTTTAGCGGCGAGGTTGGCCCTCGACCAACACTTCAATGCTAAACACGAAGGGTGTGCTGTCAGGGCAAGGATGCGTGCTCTGAGGAATGAAGGTGTTGGAGCCGCACGAGAGGCCCGGGTGGCGGAGGCGCAGCGGGGTAACAGAGCCACCATCCGGTCTCTGGTAGACGAACAGGGGCGCGAATTGCTCGAGCCGAGCAAGATGTGCGAGGCGTTTCAGCGGCATTTTGCCCGACTGTTCGGGAGGAGTGGCGAGCGAGAAGGCAGGGTGGACTTTAGTGCCTACCTGCACAGCTTGCCACGACTCTCGGCAAGAGAGGCGGAGTGCTGCGAAGGGGTCATCACGGCGGAGGAGGTGAGGGACGCGATGGCGGGTTGCTCGACGGACAAATCTCCGGGTTTGGATGGTCTGCCCTACGAGCTTTATAACTGTATGCCAGACTTGTTTGGAGAAGTCTTGGCGGTCGTGTACTGCAACTGGCAGCAGAACGGGAGCATTCCCGGTTTTGTGAGCCGAGGAGCGGTAACGCTGCTGAAGAAAGATCCAAACAAGGGGGACGCCATAGATAACTTTAGGCCCATCACTCTGCTCAATGCAGACATGAAAATTTTGGCCAAGGTGTTAGCCAAGCGGTTGGCGTTTGTCATCGAGAAACTGGTCGGCACGGAGCAGACGTGCGCCGTGCCGGGCCGGAGCATCCATGACAACCTCCATCTGATGCGCTACATCATAGAGAGGGTAGTTAAGGAACCTGGCATGGGTGGGGCCCTGATCAATTTGGATCAATCGAAAGCTTTCGATAGGGTAGACCATCGATACTTGGAGGCCGTCCTCGAAGCGGCCGGCTTCGGTCCCGTTTTCCGCGGCTGGATGGCTGCCTTGTACACAGGCATCCGTTCGGTTGTTCGCGTCAATGGACGTCTATCGGGACCCTTCGACATTGCACGTTCGGTTCGTCAGGGATGCCCCCTGTCGCCGCTCCTGTACGTATTGACTCTCGAGCCACTACTGCGGAAGCTGGCGACGCTGAGGGGCATCCCGCGAGAACTGGGGTGCGGGACGAGCGTGTCGGCATACGCGGACGACGTCACCGTCATAGCGTCTAGCCACGAGCACATCGAGCTTGTCGGCGAGACGCTGAAAGACTACGAAGCGGTGACGGGAGCGAAAATCAACCGGGATAAGTCGGTGGGTTTGCTGCTCGGCACCTGGAGAAGCAAGCCCATACCGTCCGGCAGCGCCTCAGTAGTGGGACGCTGGACGGACGGTCCGGTCAAGTTGCTCGGAGTCTGGTTCGGTCCGGACCTGCAAACGGAGAAGAACTGGGACGAGATAACGAGTAGGGTGGCCACTCTCTGCCGGCAATGGTCCGAGAGGAAGCTGTCCCTAAAAGGTCGGGCGGAGGTGGCGAACGCGTACATCGCGTCCGTCATCGAATACCGCCTGACCGTCGTGCCTTGTCCCGATCGCGCCATCACCGAAATGGAGCGCATCCTCTTCCGCTTTTTGTGGAAAGGAAGCGTTCCGATGGTGAGGCGATCCGTTTGTTGCCAACACCCGCTGAAAGGAGGGCTGGGCATGCCGTGGTTGATGATGCGCAGACATGCGCTGAGACTGCGACATCTCCGGCTCTACGTAGACGACGGTGAGCAGGTGTGGTCGCCGTTTGTGCGACGCGCTTTCCCGCAGCTCGTCTCCATGACCGAGCTGCAGTCGTGGATCAAAAAGAGGCCGAGGAATGGCGAATGGCACCGTGAGTGTCGCGTTGCTCTGCAACAACTTTGCCGTCCCGGGTCGACCTTGAGCGGCTGCATCACAACGAAGTCATTCTATAGGGGATTAGTGGAGGGCAGGTACGACGACGATCTCGGGGCGAACCTGGGCGTCGACGAGGAATACCTGACCCGCCTGTTCAGGACGACTTTCGGGCCGGGACCTATGGACAACTTCCAGAGATCCCTGGCCTGGCAGTGTTACCGAGAGGCGCTACCCGTTCGGGATAAGCTCTATAGACACGGCTCGCGAAATGTGGGGCCGACCTGCCCGAGATGCGGTCAGAGCGATGAAACCGTTCTGCACGCACTCGTGCGGTGTCCAACCATTTCGGGGCTGTGGGCTTATGTCGAACGACTGCTGTCGCGTGTGGGACGAGTCGGTTTATCAACCGAGTCTATCGTCAATATCGTCACGCCTCCTTCCTTTAAACGGGAAGGAAGAGCTGTATTTATCGTACTTGTGGCTATGGCCAAAGAATGCATCTGGTGGACGCGTCTGAAAGGATTAGAGACAAATACTTTCCTCTCTGGTCAATCTCTCATCAACTTTTTCAAGTATCACTTGAAAAGGAAGGTGAGAGTAGAGAGGCAAGTGTTGTCTAGCAAATGTTTCGAAAAAAGATGGATACATGTAGCAAGAATGGCACGTATAAATGACGAAGCCACCTTGACCATGATTCTATAAAACGTTTTAAAATTTTGTAAACAGAGAAATTTTATTTAACAAACTGTGACGCTAAAGACCGAGGTTACCGTGGTCTTTTCGTAGGTTTTTCTTTCCACGGATAACCTCCCCATTTATTGGGAATTTTTTGTATTTTTCGTATTTTTTGTAAATACCCCAAACGTTTTGCGATGTTTTTTTTTTTTTTTTTTTTTTTTTTTTTTTTTCATCGTTGTCCCCACTTTTGTTTTTTTTTCTGCTTTGTTTTCGACCCCCTCGAAAAGAAAAACTCTACATTTGTATTTTGTCCCCTCTGTGTTGAGCCCTGTGTGGCTAATAAAGAAACCTATCTATCAATCTATCTATCTATCTATCTATCTATCTATCTATCTATCTATCTATCTATCTATCTATCTATCTCTTCTCACGGACGTGCTGTCACATCGGCTGCGAAGGTAAACGTTTATTTGACCTTTTACTGTCCACATTTTGTTGGAATTTTTAAATAATTTTGTTGCGAAGCACCTAGGCTTCATTTGTGTGTATTTTCAAGGGCAGGAATTGACCCCCAGGGGCAGTTTCGGCCCTAGCAAAATACAAAAATTTCCTTCTTGACATTTGAAAAATGTCGAGAAACATAATTTTGGAACGCTTGTCTTGTTCTTTTGACAAGCATTTCCCGAGGCTTCAGATGCCAGAAGAGAAAAAAGAACAGAATAGCGCGTGCTCATGCAGTGACAGGAACGCAGTTGCTGTAAACGTCACAAAGACTGTGAGTACAGCTACTAACAGCCCTCTCACCACCACCACCACCACCACCACCACCAACACCAACAACAAAAACAAAACTGTAACCAATGTTACAAAACCATGCGTGAAAACCGTCACAAATGTCTCTGACGTAAGCACCACTGCTGCTGACGCCATCATCACCACCACCAACGACAACAACAACAACAACAACAACAACGACAACAACAACAACAACAGCAACAACAAGGAAGTAAAGTTATCGGCCGTCAGCAATGACACCATCACCTGTTCAACAAACTCTGCTGCCACTACCACCACCTTTGAACCAGGCAGTACATACACCAACATAAACAAAAATATCCAGAAGAACTTGTCCGCCAGCACAACAAAAACAAATTTCGCAAATGCTCTAAAGGAAAAAAGAACAATAGTGACATTCACACAAAAACAAATAAAAGACACAAAATCCCTTCTTACGAAAGAAGGAGATGATGTCAGAATAAACATACCAAAAGATATTATAGAAATGAAAAACAAAAAGTGCATCATTTATAAACTGGTAAACACAAAAACCAGACGTGTAGAAAATGTTAGCACAGATAAAATTGAAGTTTGTCTTAGAAAAATTTGGCCTTATCAGAATCATGTCACCTGGGGAAGGAAATTTGGAACGGTGCAAGTGAGATTTCTAGATGAAAATTTAGCTAAACAATTTTCGACACTCTCTCTCCGCACAGATGACTTGGTAATGATACCGAGTTATCTAGGACAGAGAGTGACCAAAGTTATGATAAAAAATGTGCCATCGGAGGTGGACACCCAATGGCTGATATCGGCCGTGTGCCTGGAAATGGAGGAGGCAAATATTTTGGAGATTACGGTCGGAGAGGAAAAGAACTGGGGAGGGAAAAATCTGGAAATCCTTCTCCACATCACGGAGGAGGCTTCACAGAAAATTCCTCCAAACATTAGATTGGCAGAGGACCACAAGCTGTATGTGGTGGTAGAGGGCAGGCGACCTCGCTGTTACCTATGCAACAGCGAAGCACATCTGAAAAAGGACTGCCCTCTTGCCGCTAAACAAAAACAACAACAACAACAACAACAACAACAGAAGCAACTACCAAATACCCCCAACAGAAAAAACCTTACTACCAACACCACCAGCAACACAAAAAACAACAACAGAAATATCAGCAATAACCACAACAGAAAAGACAACAGAAACTGCAAAAACAGAAGAAAAAAAAGAAAATTCCAAGACTGCCTCTCCCTCCCCCATATCACATACACCACCCATAAATAACAAGCAGCCAACATCAATAAAAACAGCAACACAAACATTCACAGAAACACACATAGACGCACAAAATTTGCCGTTACCTCTTTCTGACTCCTCAGATCTCCCATCATCCGATGAAGAGAATGGGGAGGAGTGGAAAATAGCTACGAAAGGAAAGAGGAAGCGCAGTAAGAAGAAAACAAAACAAAATGCAAACACAAACAAAGCAGGGAGATTCACATCTCCCGAAAATACTACTAACACCAATAGTAATATAAAAAAAACAATGCTAACAGCAATAGACAGTACAAACACAGAGTTGATGAATTACATCAACTCTAAAACAAACATCACAAATAACGATATCAAAACCAACAACCACCCACGTACAACACCGCCAAAACACATTAAAATTATTCATGTAACACCAGCATTACACAACACAATAAAATCCCTCTACCCCAACTCGGTAGGGGGATTCCAGAAATATGTGTGCAAGAAATTGTACAATAGCCTCCTTGGTGAAAAATCCAAGGAGGAAACAAAACTTTCTAACGGCAAGTAACACTCTGTTCTTTTGTTTTGTGCTTTAAAGCACACGTATAAATAGAATCATGGTGAAGATTGGTTGTGTGAATGTGCGTGGCTTAGGGTCCCCTTGGAAACAAGGGTACCTCTTAAATGACATCAAGTCACACAATTTGGATATCATAGCCATTAGTGAGACCAGACTCCATGAACCGCGGGCCCTAAAGTCCATGTTTGGCGGACAGTTTAACATTTATTTTTCTCCCTGTCTGCCGAGGATGGGTGGTAGTGGCACGGCGGTTCTTTTTCGCAAGAGTCTGGATCTCCAAGTAAAGACGATATTTACGGACCCGGAGGGTAGACTGGTTGTCCTAGATGTGGACGGCAGCGATGGAGGCGCTTTTCGGTTGCTGGCAGTTTATGTGCCTCCTTTAACAGGTCGGTCAGACTTCTTTCGACGTCTAGAAGTATTCCTGGGAACGTCTCGTCCCTTACTTTTAGTGGAGGATTGGAATGCTACCTTGGACACGCATCTAGACTACGTGGGGAGTGACAAAACTAGAAGGGGATGCAAAGGCCTCATAGACCTGCTCAGACGCTTCCAGTTGTCTGACAGGTACCGACTCGACCACCCAAATGTGCCAACGTGGACTTGGAGCAACCGCATTGGGTCGTCGAGATCGTATCTAGATAGGATAGTGTGTAGGACAAGAGATAGAGATAGTTTAGGATGTCCACAGTTCCACATAGTCAGCTACACGGATCACAAACTTGTGACGTGTACGCTAGACTTAGATAAGGCACATAGGCAGGGTCCCGGTTACTGGAAACTAAACGCGTCTTTCCCGTCGAGACAGGTTTTCAGAGACCGGATTAGCACGTTAGTAAAGAGGGCTTTGACGGGAGCCATCGTCAACAACAAATGGTGGTTTGCCCTCAAGAGAGCAGTAAGGGCGGAAGCAATAAGGTATAGCAGGGCACTAGCTGTAGAGAGGAACAGAGAAGAGGGGGAGCTAGTGATAAAGTTAGAAGAGGCATTGCGAAGTGGCATCGCATCCGACGTTTTAGCGGCGAGGTTGGCCCTCGACCAACACTTCAATGCTAAACACGAAGGGTGTGCTGTCAGGGCAAGGATGCGTGCTCTGAGGAATGAAGGTGTTGGAGCCGCACGAGAGGCCCGGGTGGCGGAGGCGCAGCGGGGTAACAGAGCCACCATCCGGTCTCTGGTAGATGAACAGGGGCGCGAATTGCTCGAGCCGAGCAAGATGTGCGAGGCGTTTCAGCGGCATTTTGCCCGACTGTTCGGGAGGAGTGGCGAGCGAGAAGGCAGGGTGGACTTTAGTGCCTACCTGCACAGCTTGCCACGACTCTCGGCAAGAGAGGCGGAGTGCTGCGAAGGGGTCATCACGGCGGAGGAGGTGAGGGACGCGATGGCGGGTTGCTCGACGGACAAATCTCCGGGTTTGGATGGTCTGCCCTACGAGCTTTACAACTGTATGCCAGACTTGTTTGGAGAAGTCTTGGCGGTCGTGTACTGCAACTGGCAGCAGAACGGGAGCATTCCCGGTTTTGTGAGCCGAGGAGCGGTAACGCTGCTGAAGAAAGATCCAAACAAGGGGGACGCCATAGATAACTTTAGGCCCATCACTCTGCTCAATGCAGACATGAAAATTTTGGCCAAGGTGTTAGCCAAGCGGTTGGCGCTTGTCATCGAGAAACTGGTCGGCACGGAGCAGACGTGCGCCGTGCCGGGCCGGAGGATTCATGACAACCTCCATCTGATGCGCTACATCATAGAGAGGGTAGTTAAGGAACCTGGCATGGGTGGGGCCCTGATCAATTTGGATCAATCCAAAGCTTTCGATAGGGTAGACCATCGATACTTGGAGGCCGTCCTCGAAGCGGCCGGTTTCGGTCCCGTTTTCCGCGGCTGGATGGCTGCCTTGTACACAGGCATCCGTTCGGTTGTTCGCGTCAATGGACGTCTATCGGGACCCTTCGACATTGCATGTTCGGTTCGTCAGGGATGCCCCCTGTCGCCGCTCCTGTACGTATTGACTCTCGAGCCACTACTGCGGAAGCTGGCGACGCTAAGGGGCATCCCGCGAGAACTGGGGTGCGGGACGAGCGTGTCGGCATACGCGGACGACGTCACCGTCATAGCGTCTAGCCACGAGCACATTGAGCTTGTCGGCGAGACGCTGAAAGACTACGAAGCGGTGACGGGAGCGAAAATCAACCGGGATAAGTCGGTGGGTTTGCTGCTCGGCACCTGGAGAAGCAAGCCCATACCGTCCGGCAGCGCCTCAGTAGTGGGACGCTGGACGGATGGTCCGGTCAAGTTGCTCGGAGTCTGGTTCGGTCCGGACCTGCAAACGGAGAAGAACTGGGACGAGATAACGAGTAGGGTGGCCACTCTCTGCCGGCAATGGTCCGAGAGGAAGCTGTCCCTAAAAGGTCGGGCGGAGGTGGCGAACGCGTACATCGCGTCCGTCATCGAATACCGCCTGACCGTCGTGCCTTGTCCCGATCGCGCCATCACCGAAATGGAGCGCATCCTCTTCCGCTTTTTGTGGAAAGGAAACGTTCCGATGGTGAGGCGATCCGTTTGTTGCCAACACCCGCTGAAAGGAGGGCTGGGCATGCCGTGGTTGATGATGCGCAGACATGCGCTGAGACTGCGACATCTCCGGCTCTACGTAGACGACGGTGAGCAGGTGTGGTCGCCATTTGTGCGACGCGCTTTCCCGCAGCTCGTCTCCATGACTGAGCTGCAGTCGTGGATCAAAAAGAGGCCGAGGAATGGCGAATGGCACCGTGAGTGTCGCGTTGCTCTGCAACAACTTTGCCGTCCCGGGTCGACCTTGAGCGGCTGCATCACAACGAAGTCATTCTATAGGGGATTAGTGGAGGGCAGGTACGACGACGATCTCGGGGCGAACCTGGGCGTCGACGAGGAATACCTGACCCGCCTGTTCAGGACGACTTTCGGGCCGGGACCTATGGACAACTTCCAGAGATCCCTGGCCTGGCAGTGTTACCGAGAGGCGCTACCCGTTCGGGATAAGCTCTATAGACACGGCTCGCGAAATGCGGGGCCGACCTGCCCGAGATGCGGTCAGAGCGATGAAACCGTTCTGCACGCACTCGTGCAGTGTCCAACCAGTTCGGAGCTGTGGGCTTATGTCGAACGACTGCTGTTGCGTGTGGGACGAGTCGGTTTATCAACCGAGTCTATCGTCAATATCGTCACGCCTCCTTCCTTTAAACGGGAAGGAAGAGCTGTATTTATCGTACTTGTGGCTATGGCCAAAGAATGCATCTGGTGGACGCGTCTGAAAGGATTAGAGACAAATACTTTCCTCTCTGGTCAATCTCTCATCAACTTTTTCAAGTATCACTTGAAAAGGAAGGTGGGAGTAGAGAGGCAAGTGTTGTCTAGCAAATGTTTCGAAAAAAGATGGATACATGTAGCAAGAATGGCACGTATAAATGACGAAGCCACCTTGACCATGATTCTATAAAACGTTCGGTAGTTCGCGTCAATGGGCATCTATCAAGACCCTTCGACATTGCACGTTCGGTTCGTCAGGGATGCCCCCTCTCGTCGCTTCTGTACGTGTTGACTCTCGAGCCACTACTGCGGAAGTGTTCCGATGGTTAGGCAATCCGTTTGCTGCCAACACCCGTTAAAAGGAGGACTGGGCATGCCGTGGTTGATGATGCGCAGACACGCGCTGAGACTGCGACATCTCCGGCTCTACGTAGACAACAGTGAACAAGTGTGGTCGCCGTTTGTGCGGCGCGCTTTCCCGCAGCTCGTCTCCATGACCGAACTGCAGTCGTGGATCAAGAAGAGGCCGAGGAAGGGCGAATGACACCGCGAGTGTCGCGTTGCTCTCCGGCAACTCCAACAACCCGGGTCAACCTTGAGCGACTGCATCACAACTAACGCATTCTATAGTGGATTAGTGGAGGGAAGGTACGACGACGATCTCGGGGCGAACCTGGGCGTCGACGAGGAATACCTGACCCGCCTGTTTAAGACGACCTTCGGGCCGGGACCTATGGACAACTTCCAGAGATCCCTGGCCTGGCAGTGCTATCGAGAAGCTCGACCCGTTCGGGCTAAGCTCTACAGGCATGGCTCGAGAAACACGGGGCCGACCTGTCCGAGATGCGGGCGGAGCGACGAAACCGTTCTGCACGCACTCGTACAGTGTCCCACCATTTCCGAGCTGTGGGCTTACGTCGAACAACTGCTATCGCGTGTAGGACGAGTCGGTCTATCAGCCGAGTCTATCGTGAATATTGTCGCGCCTCCTTCTTTTAAACAGGAAGGAAGAGCTATTTTCATCGTACTTGTGGCTATGGCGAAAGAATGTGTATGGTGGACGCGTCTGAAAGGTCTAGAGACAAAGATTTTCCTCCCTGGGCAATCTCTCATCAACTTCTTCAAGTATCATCTGAAGAGGAAGGTGAGAGTAGAAAGGGAAGTCTTGTCTAGTGAATGCTTCAAAAAAAGATGGGTGAATGTAGCAAGGATGGCACGTGTGAATGACGGAGCCACCTTGAGCATAACACTATAAAGGAGTAAAAAAAAAAAAATCCAGACAAAAAACAAAAAGGCAAAAGAGAGTCACTTACTGTTATAGTTTCTGCAATGACAATATTGACCAAGGTTACCGTAGTCTTTTCCGTAGACTTTTCTTTCCACGGCTAAACCTAAACTGTCCTCCCCTCTTTTTACACGAGAACATTACTGTGATACACGATCCCTATTGATCGCTTTTTTTTTCTCTCGGTCCCTTTTGATCGAACTCCCCCCTTTTTTCCTTCCTAC
>NC_142929.1:98650954-98675954 GCF_046866305.1 Octopus bimaculoides
TATTTATATATATATATATATATATATATATATATATATATATATATATATATATATATATATATATATATATATATATATATATATCTGTGCGTGCGTGCGTGCGTGCGTGCGTGTGCGTGCGTGCGTGTGCGTGCGTGCGTGTGTGTGTGTGTTTGTGTGAGTTTGGAGTGATACATTATCCGGATATATATATATATGTATATATATATATATATATATATATATATATATATATATATATTCTAGAGTACGTTCTGTCTTATCTTCGAAACGTCTAGATAGAATAGAGACAGCTGATGAAGGGATATTCCAAGTGGCTTTCCGTTTTCCTATATATGTTCGTTCCGTTGTCTGTAGTTTATTGTTCTAACGTCCTGTACCCTGATATGCATGTATATACACATGTAGATGTAAGTATGTACATATATGTGTGTATACATGTATATATATTCTTTGTATTATTACATTATTGAACGCACACGTCCTTTTTTGCAAGTAAGTCTACTATTATTCTGACGTGACTATCTTTCTATCTATCTATCTATCTGTCTATCTATCTATCTATCTTTCTATCTATTTATCTATCTGTCTTCCTCCATCTTTCTATCTATACCTCTGTCCTGGCCTCTACTTCACTGCTATACCCTTCTGTCCCTTCCTCCTTGTTCCACTTCCTCCCTCCACCATCCTCTCTGCTCTCGTGTGACCTGTGGTCAACTTTCTTTTCACTCCAGCCGCTGTGAAGGCAAGACGAACTACTAGCGTTCTACCTCAGATTTGCGTTTGGCCGTACGGCTTTTGAATGTTGTTTTCACTGTCCATTTTTTCCTGTCTTGGTTTGTGTTTGCCACCTTGGAATCCTCTGTGTAGTGGGTTGATCCACTACTCAGGAAGAGACTATTCTAGAGTACGTTCTGTCTTATCTTCGAAACGTCTAGATAGAATAGAGACAGCTGATGAAGGGATATTCCAAGTGGCTTTCCGTTTTCCTATATGTTCGTTCCGTTGTCTGTAGTTTATTGTTCTAACGTCCTGTACCCTGATATGCATGTATATACACATGTAGATGTAAGTATGTACATATATGTGTGTATACATGTATATATATTCTTTGTATTATATATATATATATATATATATATATATATATATATATATGTTGTTGTAGTTGGGGATGGTCATATTGCCAGTTTAGCCAATAAAAACACACGCACTGTATATTTGGTGTTAATTTGCTTCAGCTTTATATTACATTAATCTTAATCTTATTTCGGCCAGAGTTCTTTCGTCACACTTCTGTGACCTCATCAGTGGTCCGTTGTTTCCTTCCTTCTTATGTGTGTCTCACCTTGCTAAATATCAGCCATTTTGTATATATATATGTATATTTTGTATATGTATATATATATATATATATATACATATCGTTAATTGCAGGTTCGTGACGATGTGAATTATAATGAACTGAATAAAGTATTCAATATTATTCAGGGGAGTGGAATAATATATATTGAAAGTTGTCTATGCGAGTGGCTGTGTGAAGTTTGTAAGGATATGAACGAAAACGAAAATCTGTCATTTGCGACTCATACAAACTCAGCTTTGAATCAATGTCATATGTTATATATAGCCTTCCCCTCTCTGTGTGTATATGTGAACACATAAGGGAGAATATATGGTCTGTATTTTATATATATTCGCCTTTTCCCTCCCAGTGTATGTAAATATACATACATGCATATATGTATGTATGTATGTATGTATGTATGTATGTGTATGTATGTATGTATGTATATATATATATGTATATATGCGTGTGTGTATTATATATATACATACATACATACATACATACATATATACATACAAGTCAGGTGTGAGAGGTGAAGATAGATTTATTTATCCATATGCTATAGATATGGTTTCCAAATCGTTACGGCCGTTTCGTAACCTTCGTATAGCATTAATTTCAATATGCAAACAATTATATGTTCATGTTTGCATCAATATATATGCTCCGCGTTATAAAATATAAATATATATTCACAAATGAATGCAAACAACAGAAAGTTTACTCATCAGATCATCGAAGCACAGCCACATCAACGCTTATGTGCATATGTAAATTTATGACTGTTTTATATTATAAATGAATATTGTATGCAATCTATGAAATAAAACCAGATGACAGTAAAATGATTCGTGAGCAACTCGTCCCTTCTTCATCCAAACATCGAAAGCGCCGTAGAAATTCATATAATTTCCTCTCACATTAAGGCTTTCCAATATATAAATTTATTTCAGTCGTTCTGATTTACCCTGAGTTGTTCTTACATACATACATACATACATACATACATACATGCATGCATGCATGCATGCATACATACATACATACATACATACATACATACATACATACATACATACATATTTACATACATATACATATATATTGTTGTGTCTGGGGGAGAGTCATTCTCTTTTAGTGCCTTATTATTTAACACACTCACCGCTTAAAGTTTCCACTCATTTACTTATTTATTTTTCCTGTAATTTTTGCTGCGTCTTGCAACCTTTTCATTAGTCGTTTACCGGTGAGTGTGTTAAATAATAAGGCACTAAAAGAGAATGACTCTCCACAGACACAACAAAATGTGCAACACACGAACTCACATAAAATATATACATACATATATATATATATATATATATATATATATATATATATATATATATATATATATATATATATATATATATAAAGTTGAATTAGATTGGCGGTAAATGAGTGATTGAATAAGGGGATTGATGTTTCGGACTCATTTGTTCTTCATCAGAAAGAAACGAAGAGGACAGATAGAAAAAGAGAATAATATGAAAAAAAGAAAACGAGACATCTTGTTTCTCATTTTTTTTTTATTCTCTTTAATCTCTGTACTTTTACAAAAAGGTCATATTTTTTAAGTGAGGTGGAAATGGGAAGTGGGAGAAAATGGTGATGAGCTGAGTTTGTGTATGCTCCAGCTGTTGCATGTGTTTGTATGTGTTTTTTCTTTTCAGAATATGTACGTGGTCGTTTATTTTTTGTATACGAAGACAAGTGTGCGTATTTGTGTTAACTGAATATATGTGGACGCTTGCTTGTGTTTGTGTTAGATCTTATGTTTAATGCTTCATAGAAAGCAGCAAGCATATGTTTGCTCTGTACGATTGGTATGCATATTGTTGTGTATTTGTATTTGACGAACGTGTATGTATACTTGTGTCACTACTTGACGTATGTTTATATGAATATTCATTGCTGTTGTGCATGTATGCCTGTACGAGTATGTTTTCAGAAATTTGTGCGTTTATTTTGTGTACGTGTGGGTAGACGTGAGTGTTTGTGTTTTTGTGAATGTGGAGGATATGTGTGTGTATGTTTGCATGTTTGTGTATGGCTCGTGAGTGTATGTCTATGTGTTAATAGTAGATATGCGCGTCTGTGTATGTATTGAACTGTGGTGATGTTTATGTATGGTGCTTATGATGAGAAATAACAAATGTGTGTATGTGATTCTTGCTTATGGTCAATAGTAGATATTTGTTTATTTGTTTGTGTGTGTGTACCGAATTGTTGAGTTGTGATGACTCCGTATGGATGCGTGTGTTTTCTTGATATACAAAAAAACTGCCAAAGAAAAATATAAAAAATTTAAACAATGCGACTGCAAAGCTCCAAAAGAGAATATACATTTCTGTCCTCTTCGTAGTGGGGAGGGTATCGGAGAACCAGCATATTCAGCAAGACAGAGAAAAGAGAGGTGCCAGGTGGTGTGGTCTGTTGGGTGGAAATGACAGATGATGCGACAGATGATCAGTTGTTGACGCGGATATCCTTTAAACTGCCCAGTGAATCTGTCAACTAATATCTCACCAGTTTGTCCAATGTAAGACGATCGTGATAATAAATGCTCTAAGTTGTATTTGAGATTCTTGGAGGTGCAGTGAAAGCGATTTGCAATACCGCAGGTAGTGTTTGTTAAAAACGGTAAGAGATGTTAATGAGGAAATGGCAAATGTGACATCGGGATGGGGCCAAGGGAAAGATCCAAGTCGGAGACCAGAGGTAGAGGAGGAGCTATGGACTTATGTGTCATGTCGGTACGATAAAAGGAGAGGAAGGTATATGTCTGTGGCTTCCGTTGTGGGACTTCTAACTCGACCAGTTCGCGGTGCCAGCATTTTCAAAAACTACAGGCTATCGTACTTTGCCTCAATGATCGATCATACACCCAATAATCGGAGTGACTCCGGACACCTATCAACAAGATCAATGACTACAACCACACCTACAACCTTACAGATTTCATAATGATTAGCATGGATATTTTATCGTTATTTCCATCTAATGAAATTGATTGTGCCGTAGGGATAGTTTTGCATGAGTTATGTGATGTTTCGCGATGTTCATACTAAAGAATTGGTACCACTCCTAAAGCTAACATATGATAATGGCTATTTAGAAAGATATGGTATAAAGCGATTTCCCCCACTTGACCTAAACGAAGCAGTTCACCCACTATTACTGCAGTCATATAAAAGATCTCACTGATCATTGAAAAAATCAAATCAAACCAATCCTAAATCCACAGAATCATGCTCAGTTGAAAAGTATGAGCGTACAAGTTGTTGCCAGCTTTGTATAGAAACACAACTGAAGTAACAACTATTTAAATAATAAGGAATATGATCAATAAAAGCGAGTGGCCATCAGTGTAAGTGCTCTTGATAATATGGCCAGTCAGGTAGGACAAAAGACTTTAGCTTCCAGTAGAGAAAGCAGCAATTACAACTATGCATTCTAAATACGTGGGCGACAGGAATCTGATGTTAACAGAAGCCATACAAAACTGTACCCAAGAATTAGAAAACAAGAGCACCGTAGGGAGCAGAGTATTTAGCACACACAGCTTATATATCCATCGGAATACTAACATGACACTTGTTATCCGTCAAAACATTTCAGTAGAAGGGTGTCCGCTCTAGTAACTAAACTCTGCCTGAAAACAATATAGAATAAAATACAAATCCTCCATTCGCATTACATGAAAACCATAGCCACGAAACAACTTTTTCGCCGGAGACCCGCTCCAGCAGAAAACACAAAATAAACATCCGGACAGCAGATGAAAAATGTTTCTAGCACGTGTCAGTCTATGAACTACAAAAAATGCAGATGAAATTTCATACATGGAACTCAAGAAAAGGTTTCAAACCACCATAAAAAGGATTAGAATGAAGTAAATCCGGCACAGATTAGAAAGGACAAATAAGAAACCGTGTAGATTCGTGGTACGAAAACAAGTTCCTAGAAGTAAAGTTTGTTGACATCATCTCCAGAGGCGATCTAGCTTACAGGTGTAAAAAGGCTTTAGACAGTATAAAATTATGATATTCAGATTCAAAATAACCTCCTGTGCCCATAACAATCGCAAGATCTGCGAAACAAATCAGCAAATAACTATAGAACTAGAGAAGTTGTACAACGCATGGGATGCACAAAAGAATAATGTAAAGTATTACTATTTATATAGGAGAAACGGAGCATAGCATAACAGAAAGGTAGAACGTTGTCGCGAAAAACGAAAAAGTAATTAATATCAATAATTCACCTACAATGTCAAAGCAAAACATAATAGTTCGATAGATAACATCGAGATAAACATATTTTCTGCATATCTATTAGACTCAACATCGAACACACAAAAGTTACAGAAGCAATATACTCACTAAATTCAAAATCTGAGCCCACGGATTCCTTAAACTGCAAGTATGAATTGAATAGCACCACGTTCGAAATCGATAATTAACACCTCATTTAAAATAGAAATTAACCCCCATTACTAACACATCCCAAACAAATTGTTGAAAATAGTATTGACATATAAATTCTAGTACGCAATGTATAACAACATAACACATGAATACAAAGTGAAGGATTATCCTACTATACCATTACGCTTATGTGCGTATACGTATAGTACAATAGTTACGTGCATGCATGCCGATGAGTTACATGAATGTTTGCAAGCGTTATGAGTGTTTGTGTGTGTGCGTGAAAAAAAAAACACTGCGTTAAATAGTTGCGATGGCAATAAAACACATATAACAAAAATGGATAATGAAAATGAATAACAAGCCTCAAAGAAAAGGAATAGAAAATAACAACAGCAACTACTTCTACAATAAATATACACAGTCAAGTATATATGTATACGCATATATATATATATATATCTTCAGGTGTAATGAAGTCTAAAGTCCAAAAGTTCAATACAAGTTCGGCACTTATGTAGACATTCACCATCACGTACCAGTAGCATCTATCTAATAAATCATACTTGCACACGCACTTGCGCGTGTGTGTAGATACGGTTTTTAAGTGGTGATAGTGTGAGAGCATAAGAAGAGCACATTGCATTTAACAAGGTTACTGGATGTGATGAAAGAAATTCAACAAACCAATTAATCAATTAATTAAATAATTCACGTATTTAAATGAGTTAACTAATTATTTATTTAATTGATAATAAAACTAGCGATGTGTGTGTTAACTTTCCCATAATGCAAGTGTATTTAGTTCGATACACGATTTCATATCAAGACTCATGCAAATCAAACATGTATATAGTTAATGAGAATGTGAGGTGTTAGTGTGAGTGTCTGTGTGTTTGTGTGTGTGTGTGTGTGTGTGTGTGTGTGTGTGTGTGTGTGCGTGCGTGTTTGTGAGTGCGTGCGTGTGTCTAATCATTACGTAGGGTGAGAAAACGTGAATGTAAGTAGGTGGGAGCGAGCACGAATGTGAGGTAAGGGCTAAAACAAGGGGTATATGGAGGGTGTGATAGAAGTGTGTGCAAAGCTTGGATGCGAGATGCTATTACACAGAAACAAGGTATGAACACAAGAAACGAAAGTGAAGAAAACATATTTAAAAATTTCAAAACACTGGTGAAGAGTCCGTGGAAGTTATATTGTTTATAATGAACGAGAGGAAAAGTACTCAATGCATAATGTGAAATATATGTGTATATATATATATATATATATATATATATATATATATATATATATATATATATGTGTGTGTGTGTGTGTGTGTGTGTGTGTGTGTGTGTGTGTGTGTGTGTGTGTGTATGTGTGTGTATGTGTGTGTGTATGTGTGTGTGTGTATGTGTATATATATATATGTATATATATATATATATATATATATATATATATATGTATATATAAACACACACACACACACAAACACACACATACACACACACACACACACACGCACACACACACACATTGTTCTTTAACAAGAATAGTATTGACGACGTGACTTTGAAGTTTCGGCCCACTGAGTTATCATCGAATTGTTTTAGCAGGTCCAAACTTCAAGATCACTGTCAGTACTACTCTTGTTTAAGGATAATACATACGTACTCTACAAAACGTATTCAGTTTAATATAAAATTGCTTTTACTGCAACTTGGCATAAAAAAAAACATTAATACGCATACATACAACAGACCCCGTGCGCACACACACATACACATATATAGATACACACATACATATGCAAAATTCCTTCTACCATTACTTGAAGTTTCCCGAATACTCGATTAGTCAGCCATGCTGGGCTGTAATGGAAATGATTCTTTCATTATAGACTGAAATATTCGCCAGATATATTTATATCGTAAAGCTAAAGTAACCAGAGAGGATATCGTCCAAATGTGTGTGTATGTCATACGTATGCACATATCTATGGGTTTTATTTAAGTTCTTATGAGAGTTCAAGCCGGTCGCTAACAAAGTGACAAGACTTTTTGAGTAAACAAAATTGCCGGTGTTTGTAAAAACGTGCTTGAGCTGCCGATGCACACACACCGATGTGTGTGCATCTGTTCATCAAAAGAATCTCAGATGGAGAATCTTTGGAATGTCTTACAAATTTTCACTGTGCCGCTAATAGTTTGGATTTGGAGAAACCACGTCAGTTTCTTCAAGAAACCTAGTATTTCTAGGTTTTTGTGTAAATTCATAGGTACATAGCCGAATGCAGCTATGATGATAAGAACAAATGAGAACTTATAGCTAATGAGAACTTATAGCCAAGAGCTGTAAGTTCCACATTAATTCACCATAAATCTCTTTTTTCCTGAACTATTAATAGTATATTCACATTTGCAGGGCAACTGACCTCTACGGCAGTGCATGACTTTTGTTTCCTGTCCTATAGAACAATATCAGGTCAGTTATGTTATGTTATGTTATGTTATGTTATGTATGTATGTATGTATGTATGTATGTATCTATGTATGCATTTATGTACATATATGTACGCATGTATGTATGTTTGTCTGGATGTTTGTATATATGCACACACACACATATGTCTGTATATATATATATATATATATATATATATATATATATATATATATATATATACGCACATATACACATATATGTGTATATAGTATATATATATATCTGTGTGTGTGTGTGTGTATATATATATATGTATACACACACATATATACACGTATACATACATATTTAGACTCTCTGATGAATAAGATTGACTAATATTAACCCCACGAAACCTTTGGGTATAAGAAAGTAATCCGGTTCACGAATGGTCAATCATAACAGACGCACTTCTAATGCACTATCCACTATTAAAATACAAGTAAGAATTGAATGCCTTATATTTTTGCACAACACCCAAGCAAACAAATACTCTATGCATTTATGTGTACGGATATCCAAACACACATTTATATATCCATTATTCTGGCTATCATTTTTTTTCTGTCATTTTAAACCTATCTGGCTATTACTTCACCAACTCCGCCTTCTGTATCACTATCTTCTCTTCAGTTCATCATCTTTACTCGACTCAACAGCCGTACCCTGTCCTCCGTTTCTGCTCTACATCCCCGTCCTGTCGCCACCTTCATCTCACTTTCTTCTCTTAATATTCATTGCATCGGTTATGAGAAATCGATTTTCCGACGTACGAGATTAGAGGAGGCGTGTGAAGGTGAGAAAGGGTGAGAGAAGGAGGCAATGAAAGGAAGAAACGCAGGATATGGAAAAAGGAAAGCGCTTGGGAGAGAGAGAGATAGAGAGATGGGAGGATGGATAGAAGAGAGTAAAAAAGAGACAAGAGAGAGATATAAGAGGAAGTAAAGGAAGAAGTAAACAGTAAGAAATGAATATCACGAGAAACATCGGGTGGCGTGGGGGAGAGACTAAATTAGAATGATAAAATATTTCTAAAGGAATGTCAAGAATTCCTACGAAGTCAATTGACAGAATTTATGCAACATCATCATCCTTTTCCTCCTCCTCCTTCTCCTCCGCCTCATCATCATCATTAACAACAACAACAACAACAACAGAAACAATTGTTTTTAATTAGGCATAAACCTGACATTTTAGAAGGATACTATCTTCCTAAAATTCCAGTACTTTACGCATATATTATTTTATCGACCCTGGAGAGATTAAAAGTAAAGTTGATCTCGGCGGGATTTGAAACTAGAATGTAAATGGACAGCATTTATAGCATAAGACATTTTTTCCAGCACTCTAACGATTATGTCAATCCATCGTTATCGTCATCATCAGCAACAACAACAACAACAACACTAATAATTCTTTCTACTAAAGACACAAGGCCTGAAATTTTGGGGGAGGGGGCGTTTGAACTGAGAATGTAAAGCCGGAAGTTAGCAGATGGTCTACTTGTAATTAGTCGCTTCCTCTTTTCTCATATATCGGTGACCTTAGACGACTTTCTCTAGAAGCCAATGACCTACATATTAGTCGCTTGGGTTCCTGAGACCTACCTATGAATAACAGTTAGTTTTCTTCCAACAAACAAGAGACCTACTTATAAATATAACGACTGGTTTTCTTCATATGAACAATAGACCTATAAATAAAGAATGGCTCGCAGTATTCCCCAAAAGCCGGTGACTTGCCTATGTACCCTATCTCTTCCTATAAAATAGCGATCTACCTATAACTGATATTTAGAGTTTTACTTTAGACAAGTGATCTACATGTTATTGGTTGTCAGATATCTTTTTATACTTCATCTTTTCCTATACATCAGTGACTCTTATCTGATGACTGACAAATAATTAGTCGCCTCGACTCTTCTTACTCATCGGTGGCCTCCATATATTTTGTGACTTGGATAATTCCTATAAAATCGACGATGTTCCTATAAAATCGTAACTTATTTATAACTGTTGTTTAGACATTTTCTATAATCCGCCAATTTCCATATAATTTGTTGCCAGGTGACTTACAATATGCCGCTGATCAATTTGTAAATGGTTGCATGGACAACTTTCTATAACCCTGTCACCTACCTATCATTTTCATTTGACTGGTGTGGAGGAAGCACACGTCACAATGATGAAGTTTGCTGGAAAGACACTGATTCAAAAGACATGACGCAACTGGCTTCCATAGACGAGCAGTTTTGCTTGGAGAATGGCGTCCCACACACAATCGAAAGCCTTGCGGGTGTCTTGTGCAACAACAGCCTACGAAATTTCTCGTGGAAGAGGATCCACGAGTAAGACAGAAGAGTAGACCTGACTTAACGGGAACCGTAGTAGTTTGTGGTTAAGAAAGTGAAAGATTCAACATGTTGCAGAAGGTTGTTATTAGGGACCGTCTCCCATACCTCAGAGATATCGGATGTGAGTGTGTTGGGACGATTGTTGGTACGGTCAGAGAGGATTGTCATTCATGGCATGGGACACATAGTTGCATGTTTCAAAGATCGAAGTATAATATCCCTGTAAATTGAGATTGATGTGTTTGGTGCGGATAGAGGCCATCTACCAGACGCGTTGCTTAAGGGAAATTGTTAAGGCCAGTGACCTTGTTGTTTGAAGTAACCGGATGTGCTTCGCATTTGGCGTTTATGTGTCGGCTTTGGTGAACCTGGTGAACGGAAAAGAATAGTTTTGGTGTAGATTTGCTTAATGGGTGCAACATGAAGTTGGACACAAACCATCCAGAGAATCTAATGGTTATTGTTGGTGGGAACATTACAGAACCATTATGGTGGAGATACGTATGGATGAGTGGTTTATGGATTGATAGAATGCTTTATAGATTAATAAGAAGAATCTAAATGATCAATTATATGCAGATTACTGGTTTAGAGGAAGATTTGTCTGATAACCGATATACAGGAAGAGTCGAAGCGACTAACTACAGGTAGAGCATCTGTTAATTAGTGAGTTTCTTTCTTCCTACAAACCAAATGACCACTAGCAAGAATAAAAAAACCGGTTGGTTTTCTTCCTATATGTAAAAGACCTTTAAATAATGACTTTGAGCCTTCCTATAAAACGATGATCTACGAGGGGTGTTTATTAAAAATTTCCCCTGACCCACTACCAGTTATTGCAGGACATGGGACCTATATGATTATACATCTCTCTACATTGTATCTATCGTTGGTGACATACTGAAAAATTAGAGCTTGGAATTTTCCAATAAAGAAGAAATTTACCAATAATTAGTTGCTTAGAGTCTTCCTCTGAACAGATGTCTTGCGGAGAATCTAGGGGAGGCTGTGTGGTAAGTAGCTAGCTTACCAACCACATGGTTCCGGGTTCAGTCCCACTGCGTGGCACCTTGGGTAAGTGTTTTCTGCTATAGCCTCGGGCCGACCAAAGCCTTGTGAGTGGATTTGGTAGACGGAAACTGAAAGAAGCCTGTGGTATATATGTATATATATATATATATATATATATATATATATCTATATATATATATGTATGTGTGTGTATATGTTTGTCCCCCCAACATCGCTTGACAACCGATGGTGGTGTGTTTATGTCCCCGTAACTTAGCGGTTCGGCAAAAGAGACCGATTGAATAAGTACTAGGATTACAAAGAATAAGTCCTGGGGTTTATTTGCTCGACTAAAGGCGGTGCTCCAGCATGGCCGCAGTCAAATGACTGAAACAAATAAAAGAGTATATCCAGGTGACTCCTGACAAGGAACGTGTGAAAATCATTTACCTACGAATTCTTTCTCCAGACATCAGCTCTCTGGAACTTCCGCCTTATGTTTTATCTAGCATTTGTCAACTTGCAATTTTTCAAAAACATCAACCGCGTCAATCTCACCAACCTTGTAGATAGGTAGTGAAGGCCATTGGCACATCTGCCTTCCTCCACAGCATATCATTAAAAATGTCACGGAAGGTCACCGACTTAGAGGAAAAGTCATCAGAGTTCACTGCAGTTCATCGGAGTTCACCAGTTATTATATGAAGAGTCACCGGAGGACAACGGTTTATAGAAAGAGTTCAGATTACAAATTGTTCGTCAAAATTATGTTAGAATTTCCTTTAAGTTTTATCCAAAATTTGAACACATGAAATATTTAGAGAGAGAAAAAAATAAGTAAACAAATAAATGATTGTTGAGTTCCGACAAAATGCAACCATAATAGTTCCAATATTCCTTTACGTAGAATTTGCATAATACGGAAATTACTTTAACTTTGTTTATGTAGAACAATTTAACAATCGTATGATTGTGTGACAAAACAATCCACACTTCGAATATTACATTAGTTCGTACAAAATGACGAAAGACTTTAAAGTTACAATAAAACACGTCAGCTGTTATAATGTGTTGTCTTTGAGTATATTAAGAAACGCCCCTGACCTAAAGGTTGAAAGAGAGTGGAGGAGGAGTAGAGAGTATTGAAGATTGAAATAGAAGCAGAACAGTTTATTAACTTGCTGCTTTTTTTTTTCTTTTTTCTTTTTTTTTGCTTTAATTTTGCTGACAACTTTCCGGAAAACTCAACCATACGTGCTCCGGAAATGACACAATTATTCCATTTTTACTGCTAACTCTGAAGTCTATGCCAATATTACGGATAGCCATACATACATACATACACGCATAAATGCATACATACATACATACATACATACATACATACATACATAATGCATACATACATACACATATATATACATGCATATACACATTTCTATATGCGTGTGTGTGTAAGTGTATATATATATAAATATCACTATGCACATATATATTCATACAGGTATAATTATATATATATATATGTGTGCGTGTGTATGTATATATATGTGTGTGTGTGTATATATATGAATAAGCAAGTACATATATACATGTATAAATATGTAAATATTGATATTAACACTGCATATGAATATATTTATATATACACATACATACATACATACATACATACATACATATATACACACAAGTGCACACGCATTCACATATATTGTTTTTTTCAATTTACTCATCTCCGTCATTAAAGTGCAGCTATGTAGGGCACTATCCCCAAGGGTTTTGTCGATCGTATCAACCCTATTATTATTTCAGATTGATATTTTTTTATCCACTATAGTTGTCGAACTGCTAAGTTGCAAGACAGAAAAAGACACATATACGAGCAACGCCAATCTTTGAACCATAAACATGTGTGTGTGTGTGTGTATGTATATATAAGTTGTATAAGTATTAATGTTCTACATATATTTGTATACACGCACAAATACATACATAAATAATACATATATATATATATACATGTACATACACACACACACTCATATATATATATATATATATATATATATATATGAATGTGTGTTTGCGTATATGTGCATTCATATTTGTGTGCGTATGTGTGCATTTGCGTTCGTATGTATGCATTTATGTTCGTATGTGTTTTAATGCGCGTGCATGTGTCTCATGTTCGAAGAAGACACTGGCATTCATTTCATAAATGGAAATACACTCAGAATTACGCCAGCATATATGCATACATTAACTCATTAACACTGAAATATCTCTGAAAATGTCTTGAATCTTTAAAAAAACAAAGCAAAAACGAGCAACATTTTCACTTTGTAAGCAACCAACTAGAATTCTGCCAGCTTAAATTCCATAGAAAATCATACATACAAACATACATAAATATATGATTCACGATTTTAGTTGCTGGACCGCGGTCAAACTGGGGTACTGTCTTCACACGTGTTAACCAATTTCATCGATTCCGGTACATTTGTGGTATTTTGTTTTAACGATTTCGTAATTTACAGTTCTTGTAGACAGGTCGGTGAGAAATAAATACGGCAAAACATTCTTGTTCACCGCACCGATTTAAGTCCCTGTACGCAAATTTACGGGTATACACTCACACGTACACACACACACACACACACACACACACACACACACACACACACATATGTATAAAGATATGTATATATATGTATGTATAAAGATATGTATATATATGCATATATATGTGTGTGTGTGTGAGTGTGTATGTATATATGTATGTATACATACATGGTGATGGCTCTATCTTCACAGATGATTGCCGTTTCCTTGTCCTTCCTCACTGTCTCGTTGTCAATGGCATTTCTAACTTTCCATTCAGGACCACTCATATGACCATTTCAGTTTCGTCGTAGACTTGCGTGATTTGAAGTATAGGCGACAGAGGAAAGTTGTAACTTACTTCGCGCCTTCATCTAACTTGGTCTGCACGATTCGTCGCTCTTTCATTGCAATGACAAATGAGGCCACCTACAGAGACATCTGTAGACCATTGGATTATAGAAATAAACGCTTGTACAACACGAGTATCACTCACTGAGTCTCTTGTGACAGGCCGATGTGAGATGACCAGTAATCACATGAAATTGCAGGTCATACATCAGTGTCTTTCTCTCCTAGTAAGATGCCAATATTTGCCAACACATTCCTACACCTCTCCTCACACCTGATGTCACCCTGATATCACTCAAGGATATTTCTGCGTCTCCGCCCTCAGAGGGATGATCATCATGTAAGCTAGTTAATCCATGGCTGGGATCCTGACAGGTGCTACTACTCCAGGTCAGAGTAGAACTGAGAAAAAATTGTAGCTAAAATTGTGGAACTCCCCTGCCGGGGCACTACTACCGGATGTAGTTTAAAGCTATACCCAGGAAATACATACATACATACATACATACACACATGCATGCATACACAGACATATTCATGCATACATAAAAATAAATAAACATACATGCATGCATACATGTATACGTACATACATACATACATACACACATACTGACATACATAATACATACACACACAGACATATATACATGCATGCAAACATACATGTATACGTACGTACATACATACATACATACATACATACATACATACATACATACATACATACATACAGCGGATGTTAACATAAAGCTGAAGATCAGCGAAAAGAAAATACCTACGCTGAACTATTGAGAAATCTGCAGTTATTCTATTCAGATTACAAGTTTAGGTTTATACCTGTAATTATTGGAGCCCTGGGATATGTAACACACTGCCTAAATACCAATCTTGAGAAATTAGGCTTCTCAAAACCAGAAAGGAGAAAGCTAATTCGAAGACTACAGATGCAATTCATCACTGAAACTAAAAATCTGTAAAACTTTCCAGAAGTTTATCATTTAAATATAGTAGCAAATCTACCCATCTACGATGGAGGCATAAAATGCGGGAGGAAAGTCATGACAGCAGTATGTATTGAGAAATGTGTAAATGGACTTGATAGATTACTGGGTGAGGTCTTAGAGAAATCACTTTATTGTTGGTGATACAACATTCTATTGCAGCTATATGACGTGTTTGCGACTAAGTGACATGTGATGATTCACTCTCGAACTGATGTAGGTTCCTAGCCTCTGTGTCATGAATGGCTATGTGGACCATTCCTAACGAAAGCCAGAGCTTCCTTCGACCACTACATAAAAAATATTAAGAAAAAATGTTATCTAGATATACTTTTATTTTAGTTGTTTACACAATTTTATACATTCAAAATTCACAAATTTCCTTATTTAAATTATGAATCATATTCCTTTCGTAAAATATCAGTATAATTACAAAATTTCTTTGTAGACGATATGTTCTGTTTGGTCGACACTGATTTAAAAATTACTGGAGTCCGTTGCTCTACTCATAGAAACGTATAACTGGCCGTTTGTAAACATAAAAGTGGGTAAAAAATACACTTATACGATCCAAAGTCTGGCTCTGTGCCTTGTTTGCTGTGAATACGCGTGCAGAATCTTTAGGGATGCAAAAAGTCAAACTAAGTCTCACTTCTCACTGTTCTATGCGAATAATATCTGGATGTTCTGGTACCATGGGTTATTTTGATTGACAAAACTGAGATGTAAACAACAGCCGCTTCAATTAGGTGTTTCGAATCCTGCTCGAGACTGACACGCTTCAATAACCACTAAATAATCATACACACTATATACTGGCACACGCTTTTTACATTTTATTTTCGCTATTAACCGTCCTCACGACCACCTTCGCATCTACGATGGGGCCACGAACTATACGATAAAAATCCAGAGTTACTCGTGGTCGGTAAATTTTTAATAAAAATACGAAGGTAGTTTATCAATTCAAAAATCGATATCCACGAAATAATCATACTTCTGATTTTTTAATGTTAAAAACCTTCCTGACAACCGTCTTTGTAATCCAGAAAAATATCGTAACCATTGGTCCAGACGGAACAGAGAAAGAGACAAACAGACGGACATGACGCCCATTATAGTAAGAATGAGCATGTCTAGATATGCAACTATGTGCATGAGAATATATACATAAAACAAAACATACAAATCTGTACATATATATACAAACAAAAATGCCCTGTTGATCATGTTGAAATTCCAATGAAGGAGCCTTAGATCTAGGTTAGAAACCGGCTCTTTCTCTATTGGCAAGAAATCTTGAAATAAAACTAGACAATGACATACATGCATGCACACATACATGCAAGCGTACATGCATACATACGTGCATACATATACAATATACGAGAGGAAGTCAAAAATTATCCGCACTTTCACCATGATATATCTTTGTTATTGTCACATTGCCTTCTATACATGCTTAGTTATAGTTGGTATTGTTGGGGTCACGTGATCGAAGTTTGAGCTGATCGCGCCATTTTTCTTTCTGGCTTTACAGTGTAAGCATGGCCGCTCAACTAGCAATGTGCATCAAAGAAGAACAAAGAGCATTGATCCGAGAGATGGTAATGGTGAACTGGTTTCACCATTACCATCTCTCGAGCTTGCTGAATCTTCTCGTCAGCAGTGGAGGTTGACAGGCGTCCTGTTCCCTCTTCGTGCATCACGCTTGCCCGGCCACTCTTAAACTTCTTGATCCATTCATACACACTTTTACGCGGTAGTGCCCTGTCCCCATATTGTGCTAAAAGCCTCCGGTGAATTTCAGCACTTGATACACCTTTCGACTAGAGAAATTGGATCACTGCTCTTTGTTCTTCTTTGGTGCACATTACTAGTGGAGCGGCCATGCTTACAATGTAAAACCAGAAAGAAAAATGGCGCGATCAGGCTCAAAATTCGATCACGTAATCACAACAGTACCAACTATAAGCACACATGCGCAGAAGGCAGTGTGATAGTAATAAAGATATATTATGGTGAAAGTGTGGACAATTTTTTACTTCCCTTCGTACATACACGACTGGATGCCTCACAGCCAGTGTCCACCAAATTCACGCATAAGTTAAACCCGATAGCAGGAGACATTTGACCAAGGTGTCTGTAAAGTAGTGTCTAACTCGAAATGATGAATGTGTGTGTGTGTGTGTGTGTGTGTGTGTGTGTGTGTGTATGAATGTGAGCGCGTGACAGAAGGAATTTAAAATCAAATAAAGACATCAGTCTATCTTATTTCAACGTTTATTAACATTTCATCAGAGATTGGTTACAACCTGAAGAAGACCATAGCTTATGAAGACCAAATGTGTGGTTTAACCACTTATTCACAGCAATGCTAAATTGTTGTTTCGCTAAAAGCACACGCGGGTAAGGCTTGTCACACATTTCTACACACACACACACACACACTAACACATAAACATGCAGACATATTTACACACAGGCACACACATATACACACACACAAACACAGACATACACACACACACTCACACACCACGCACACACATTTGTTCGTGTATGTTTTTGTGTTTGTATGTAGGAAAGAGAGAAAGAATTACTCTGTGTGTGCATTCGTTTAAAAATATACACATTATGATACCATGAAAGAGACAAACAAAAGTATTTTAAGATGTACATACATAATCACAAAGATAAATAACAACCAAAAATTTCTAGGGATAGTTATAACAGAATATGTATGTGTATATATATATACGTACATATATACATACATATACATAAACATATATATATATATGTACTTAAAGGTATGTACGTATGTATGAACGTTATATATATATATATATATATATATATATATATATATATATTATATATATATATATATATATATATATATATATATATATATATATACATATATGCACACATGCGTATTTAAATAAATGTATACATACATAGATGCATAAAAACGTAATCCAGATTGAAGAAACATTAAGCTCCCAAAGCAACAGACCCATAACCTTCGTGGGTGTAATAAAACGTCTTATCTCAAAGAGCAAATGCTCACCTGGAAAAACCAACATACTTCCAGAAGGAAAAAAGAGACGCTGGAAGCTTGTTATGGATGTAAAGATCGATTATGGATCAATAAAACCATATCTGAAGCCTGTGAGAGAAGAAAGAATACTCTGAGAAATGGTATGATTTTATTACCAGAATGTTTTTAACAGTTTTTCGGACTCAAGTATTCTAGAAACCTTAGTCATGCATAAAAGTGCTCCACCTCTCTCTCACGCTCTCTCACGCTCTCTCCCTTTCTTTCTTCCTTTCTTTCATTCTTTCTTTCTTTTCGTCTCTGTATATATCCCAATGTTTGGAAATACGGTGTAATGTATTCTATTACCAAAGCTGACACCTACTGTGACCCTGCTATCTATTGTTTTATCACACTTATTTCTAGCAATCAAATGTAATGTGGGTAGCCATTAACGACAACTTGAATCTCTCCTTTCCTTAATGACCGCAAGTGTGGCTTTCGCCATACCAGGTCTACTGGAGACATATTTTCTTATATTACTCATCGGTCGACTTTCGCACTCGCGAAATACAGTGAAAATAGTGTTGTCACATTCGACATTAGCAAAGCATTGGCACACATAACTGCTTGCTTATGAGCTCCATCTATATCTCCTTCCTCGTATAGTAGGCTTCCTAACAAATCTCACCAGCACTGCGCGTGCTTATGGATTTCTCTTTAATCTATTTTCGGTCAACTTTGATATGTCTCAAGATTGGCTCTAGTTTTCCACACTGTTCTAGTTTTTCACACTGCTCCATACCACAACGGTCTACATGTCGTCTTTAACAGTATCCATTCCTACGCAGATGATATCATCCTCTATAATCTTCTGCACTCGAGCGTCATCCACATGCAACTAAAGAACATCATACAAGAGCTACTCTGACTTCATGAACAGAGCCAGAAAATATTTCTCCTCTACAAAGCTGGGGTTGGGACCACGATGGGGTGATGTTGCAGCATCTAGGACGATATTGCTGAAAGTATGAACTGCATAGAAAAAAACATTCGATTTGTTGGAATTAAATCAATCGTCAACACATTAAGTTGTTGGAATTAAGTCACATTGTTGGAATTAAGTCAGTCGCCATCATGTCTCCGCTCCCGATCTTTTCTACTGATACTACTACTTCAGATTTTGCTGCTCAGAACCGACTGGTCTCGTACACACTTAGGCACTCACGATTCCCTTATCACTTCTCCTTTCGTCATACATAATGTGTTCACCATAGGTCTTTCATTAACAACTACAACGGTCCTTCCCACCCAAAACGTCAGACTCCGTGGAATCCCAACTAGCGCATGTTCTCTCTATAGTTGTCTAATTGTAGCTACTCAAATGAGCCATTAACTATGGTCTTGAAAGGACTGTGAAGGTCATGGGCATAGCCGTTTTCTTCGGATCAATCCAGTATTAAAAAATAAGAGGTAGAGCCATGAAGCCTGCGAAATTCAATCAAGTGTGTGTTTGTGTGTGTGTGCGCGCGCGTGTGTGGTGGTGGTGAATTTCCAATTCGCTACTCCATTTCTGACTGGGGATAACATTTCATGCTAATCCATGCATGCTAATCCAAGCTAAATGCACCACTATAGGACATCAAGCAATCATCTGACGATAGATGAGGTCCAACTTTACACTACAGATCACAAAAACTGGAAGCCATGTCACATACAACGAACAAATCCGACAAGGAAATTATCATTGAAGAGTGGGGACTAGAAAGAAAACAATAATATTCTCAATATTGAAACGGAGATAAAATAATACAAGAACCAAACTTACAAGTAGGAGTACAGCATGTACATATGAAAGGAAAGATTGCAGGGAAATACCATCTACGCATTAGAACTGAGTCTAGCTGAGAAAAAGAATAATGGCTTAGCTGTACCAGTTAGTGTTGGAATATTCACAACTGGGTGTTAAGTGAATTAGCAAGTCCGACAAGCAAGGAAAATAATGATTAAATTTATTTAAAATATCTTAACGAAAACCTGACACTGATGATTATATTTATCACGAACACAAGGATGTAGAGGGCTATTGCAATTAGAAAACTATTATTAGATATGTACTATTAGGCTATAAAACATATATTGCAAAGAATATAGAGGCAAATATCACAATTAATAACACACAACATAAACAAAACGAAAGCCTATTTTGTTTTCTGTTCTCAAGGAAGCCAATGAATATAGAAAATAGAAACCAAAGTAACAAACTATAGTGAGACAAGTGAAGGAAAAAATACAATACATGTGACTAAAAATAAAAAAAAAAGAAAGTAAAAAGAAAAGTCCGGCTCCAAATATTATGCGGAGACGTTGGCTAGAAAAGCCCTTGCATAGTCAATGATAATGAACAAAGTGGAAGCGGATAAAAAAATTAGATCTGATTGAGAAACGCTGGATTCAAAGCTGAAGTCGGAATGTTTCTAATAGTAACAAAAGATTAAAGATCTTTCGTGAGAAACTACCGAAGCCCACCAGACTGTAACATGTAACTGCCGAATAAGTGGAGGTTGTGATGTTAAAAATCAATCTCATTGTTTTCTAGCAACTTAGTCAAAAGGAATTGAACGATCATGACAGAGTTTTAAAAACGGGAAACTATGTCAGTATTATGAAGTCTATTGAAAAGAGTTTATAAAAAAAAAACAAAAAAACACACCCATGCACTTTTCAGAAAACGATGAAATGACTATATCAGGGGAGGTGTAGATTCATAGTGCTTGGCTAATTAACTGATAATTAGGGTTATTAAGATAAAACAAAATTAAAAGGAAACTATATTGAAGTGCTACATTACTATTACATATCAACACTATATTCAACATTTAGAAGCACTCTAGAAGAGATTTATAAATTAAGGAAATGTGAGGAAATATATATATATATAAACACTTACAAATCTACGTAAATTTATAATAAATAATAGTCGGCTCCAGCTCGTATCCGAGCATTGTGTTCGTCAGTTTCCATCCAGTCGCCTCGGTTGATGTTTGTGCCGAAAGTGACTTTGGAGTTCAAGTCGGTGGTGAAAGAGTCATGTGCAGAACTCGCACGAGATGGTCGGTGCAGGTCGAGGGTGTTGAAGACGCTCCTTTCTTCCCCTGCGTTTTGCCTCTTTCTTCTGTTCTGCTCGACGTAGCAGTCCTCCAGGCTGTCCTATCCGTGGCAATCTGTTCCCATGAGGATGACTGGATGTTAGTTTGAGCCAAGGTCCGTTAGAGCTGGGTCTTTAAAACGGAATTTCGGACCTCCTCTGGGTTTTGTTCCGATTGCAAGTTCTCTGTAGAACATGATCCTTGGGAGACGAGAGGGCTCCATACGCTGGAAGTGACCCGCCCAGCGTAGACGATGGCGTAGAATGTTGGCTTCGACACTTGGTAGTGAGGTGCGGTGAATAACCTTGTTGTTGGTAACGTGATCTTCCCATTGTATGTTGAGGATCTGTCGTAGCTTCGATTGCTGGAAGCATACAAGGCGCTTGAAGTCACGGCGGTACAACGTCCAAGTCTCACAAGCGTAGAGCAGAGTTGACAGGACAATGGCACGGAAGACCATGATCTTTGTCCGGATGGTCAGCGCGTGATTGAAGAATACACGTTGGCTGAGTCTGCCGAAGGTGGAGTGGGCCGCCCCCAATAAACAATAACAAGTGTTGAAATATTAAACCCATATGAAAAGACATTGAAATTTAGAAAAAAAAAAAAACCTGCCAACAACCGAATAAACCGGTGCATTGTTGCACAAGGTGACTATTTCGAAGGAAATGATGTTAAAACTTATGTAAATAAGTTATTATTTTTTTTATTAAACATAACTAGTCCTGGAACTTTTTGATACAAACCATGTACATGCAAAATACATACGATTTCACAAAAGGAAGAAAACTATATAACTGAGATTGTCAACGCATAGTAATAATGAATACAGCAATGAAAATATAAGAGAACTCACCACAGAAGAAGCAAGCAAAGCATTGTAGCAGATCAATAGCAGAGGAACATCCAAAATGTTGAAGTTGTTTAAGCTCGACACGAAGAAGTAGTTCTAAGAAAGACCGAAAAAATATGTCCCTGCAAAAATTCTGTTCACCGATACAAACTGCTCTAATGTAAATAGACTGAATGATCTAATCTTTACAGTACCTGTCATGGTATCCAGGTAAATCTGGCTCGATCTTAAGAGTCACACCTTTGTCAACCGAAGATATAAAAAGATGCGTGGGAAATATATTGCATTAAAATAGAAAAAAAAAAAAAATGTGGTAAGATCAGACATTGCTTAGCTAGAGATCTAAAGTGAAAAAGAAAAACAACGAAAATATCAATGAAAAAGACACTCTGGAAGCTAAGGAAGAACTCAAGCAAATCATATTAGCAAAGACGTACAGAATAAGCAGCTTTGGAAAATATCAGCACTTCTGTAAAGTGAACAAATTATTTTGTTTGAATCAAATATCAAAAGGTTTTACAAGGACATTAATAACAGCCGCCTCTCCAAAACAATAAAACCGGTGGACACACCAACACCAACGGAAATACAAAGAGGGAATGTATATGAAAAAAAGAAAAAATATTCAGTACAATATGAAACAATAATGGAACAGAAGGGAAGAGGCAAAAATATAACGATACAGCAAGCATGAGTCACTTTAGCTGGCGATGGCCTTACTAACACAATAACAACAGAAAGTAACTGAAAAGCTCCTATGATCAACAAGGTCTTTAATTTTTAACCAAGTAACTGAGCAGTATCCATAAGTTATGGTGGCAGAATTCAATGAACTGGTAAACAAGTCAAAATCAACACAAGAATCGCTACTAGTGGGGAGAACAACATTAATTCACAAAAGCAAAACCACCAGAAACCTTCAGGACTATAGAACAATAACTTGTTTGTCAACAACAAAGACTTTTTTTTACGTTCAGATTCTACAACAGCTGTTGTTTACTCAACTAAAGTGTAATAATATTTTAACAGGGAAGCAAAAATGATTCCGAAATAGGATGTATTGCCCTAGGAAACAGTTTCTAGTGAGTCAGGGTATTATATTAGACAGAAAAAGACGAAAATAACCATAGCCTCGCTTGGATTGATTACTGAATAACAGTAGTAGAATATCTCACCCTTAGATACTTTAGACATTCCACATAAATAAATCTGCTCCAATATCTACTAGTTACATCAAGCGTACCGTGTCAAAATTGAGAATAATCAAATCCATATTAGACAAAGAGATAAGTAAAATCAGCCTTAAACTAATAAGAGAAATATGCCAATGGAGTTTATTATCTTATCTACTCTTTTACTTAGTGTTGTTTCCATTAAGAAATCTGCTAAATGAAACAATCAATGATGATGCATGTTATGGACAAAATAAACTATCGCCTTTATATGATGACTTTAAAATATTTACATGGGATAATATCCTGTTGGAAAATATATTAATTAAACTCAAAATTATGAATAATTTCAGCCAAGATATAAAGATGAGTGTGTGATGAGATACATATGGAAAGCTGCTATAAAAAGAGGAAATTAAATCAGAACAGTTACATTAACTTATGTACAAACATCGAAATTGTAAAAGCATGCAATTATATAAAGTGGTCTCACAACACTTATTTTATCGACCTCGAAATGATGGACGGCATAAGTCGACGTTGCGAAATTTGAACTAAGAACATAAAATTGAAAGAAATAGCGCTAAACATTTTTAGTTTGGTGTGTTAACGATTTTGCCAGCTCACTGTCTTTCGAAACATATTTGTATTAAAACTGAACTAAATACAAGAAATAAGATACAGTAATAAGCATAAATACACTAGCAATCCCAGTCATAAACTACACCTTCATCATAAGAAACCGGAAGTAAAGCGATTTGAAAAACTTAAATAAAAAAAGCGTGATCAACACAATTGGAGCACGAATTCTGATACAATAGATAACTAGTACAAATTAATAATAATAATGCTAGAAAAATATTTAGAAACAAGCAAACAAAGATTGTTAATTGTCATCAGGAAGCATTGAAGAAAAGGAAAAAAAATATACATATAAGGAAGCAACAATGTGTAAACTAAATACAAATTTAGATCAGGTGAAAACAAAAGAAAATATTTAAAAAAGTAAGGCAAACTAAAAAACGGTGTTCCAAAATATAATAAAGAAAGACGAAAAATGGAGAAAAGAAAAATGGAAGAAAAACCACTCTATGACCAATATCCTGTAAGACTTGACAAAGAGGAAGTAAGCCAGAGTGAAAGCTAACAATGGCTCAAAAGCTCTGGT
>NC_142929.1:98680954-98715954 GCF_046866305.1 Octopus bimaculoides
CGATATTGCAGATTTATTGTTAACTTGCAAGGAGAGTTATATAAAACAATGTTGTTGTTGTTGCTTACCCTCAAGTCTACCTTCATTAAGCCGTTACCACCCCGCTCTCTTTTTCAGGACGAGTCGTTGTTGTTGTTGTTGGCACTCCGTCGCTTACGACGTCGAGGGTTCCAGTTGATCCGATCAACGGAACAGCCTGCTCGTGAAATTAACGTGCAAGTGGCTAAGCACTCCACAGACACGTGTACCCTTAACGTAGTTCTCGGAGATATTCAGCCTGACACAGTGTGACAAGGCTGACCCTTTGAATTACAGGCACAACAGAAACAGGAAGTAAGAGTGAGAGAAAGTTGTGGTGAAAGAGTACAGCAGGGTTCACCACCATCCCCTGCCGGAGCCTCGTGGAGCTTTAGGTGCTTTCGCTCAATAAACATTCACAATGCCCGGTCTGGGAATCGAAACCGCGATCCTATGACCGCGAGTCCGCCGCCTTAACCACTGGACCATTGCGCCTCCACTCAGGACGAATAAGACTGCATATACTGAATGTATTTTTATTCTTCTTTTACAGATGTCAGGTTGTGATCTTGAGAGAAACTTAGCTACTATTTCTAGAAAATCGAGTATCCAGGTGTAGTTCCCTTGTTTGCTGGTAGCAGCAGAAGTCCAACGTGTAATTTAATTGTTGTTGATTGGCACTAGGTCATCCCTGATCGAGCAGAATTTTCATCAGAGGCGTCCCAACACTGACCATCTCATTGTTTTTTTCCTCTACCAAGGACTACATTCTTTAATGCACTTCTTTTTTTAAGACAATTGAAGCTTCCTCACCGGCTGCTGTAATTTAATGTAATTTAGTAGTAGTAAGACATAGTGCTGGATGATATAGTATAAAGTGATATAGAGAAAAGAAACGTGAAAGTGCAGGGTCTGGTGGTTAGAGTGTTGGAATCCCGAACACAAGGTCGTAATCCCGATTTTTAGATCGGACAGCACGTTGTGACATTGAGCAAAGTACTTTATTGTACGTCACTACAGTTTATTACTCAGATAAAATGAATATCAGCATAGTACTGGTGCAACCCTCTCTGATCTGGCTGGTATTTCTAGGAGGTCCAGTGATCACGCAAAGCTTTCCTTGTCGGCTTGAAGAACCAAGAAGAACCAGTGATACAGACAGTGTAGAGTATATTCTAAAATGCTTTCTCAGTGATGATAGTGATTGCTCTGCTTTGATCCTAACGTGACCCCAACTGAAATGAGAAAATGAGATTAAAAGAATAAAATTTGAATTCAAACCTTGACTTCGTTGCTAACAACAGCCAACGATTTATGAACAATTTCTGAACGATTTATGAGAGGAATAGAAAATAATATGATAAGGTAGACAAGCATACAAATACACACTCACATACATATGCATAAACACACCAGCACATACACCCATAGTCTTTCTCTATTTAGACACACAATGAACTATATACGCATAGAGGGAAAGAGAGGGAGAGGTAGATAAGAGAGAAAAAGAGAGGGAGAGGCAGATAAGAAAGAAAGAGAGAGTGAGAGGAAGATAAGAAAGAGAGAGAGGGGGGAGAGAGAGAGAGGGGGAGAGAGAGAGGGGGGGAGAGAATCTAAAATTGAGATTGGGTTAGAAAGAAAGAATTATAGGGAAATTGAAGGAAAGTGAGGAAAAGAACAATAAAAAGGAGAAGATTGAAAAGTAAAAAAAGAAAGAAAGAGGAGGAGAGAGAAACAGGTAAAAAAAAAGGAAGGATGAGAAAAGATGGGTGTTATGAAGAGGTGAGAGAAGACATGAAAACTGGAGTGCAAGAGAAGAATAATAGAATGAGGAAAATAGATTAAAGGGGTAGGAAATATTTGCATTTGATGGGAAAATTCGAATGGAATCGATATTAATTTTAGAATTTAATTGTGATTGAATGGTAGAAAAATTAAAATGTCAACCTACGATTTCTAGGAGGCTATGCAACTACGTAGAGGCGCCTTCGGTTGTAATGAATACGGCAGAATATGACAATTGCGGGTTCTTTATTTCTAGTGAGGCTGAACTGGTTGAGAAGAGAACGAATTCCAGTGGTGCACACAATTCGAGTGGAGGTGGGGTGGGGTAGAGAAATATTGAGGAATGTGCTTTGAACAAGGTTTAAGGATCTGATACAGGTGTATAAGGGCATAGATCAGAGAATGATCTATGTTGTCAGTGACGCTCTAACTTTACGTACCAGGGAAGAAGCTTTTACGCGCTCATTTAAAAACTAAATCGTCTCATATCACAGCTTAGAAAATACGAACACATTTGGAGAGTGTTGTTCTAGGGATTGTTGGCTGCGTCTCGTGTTTCCGAGCTTGTAAACCAGTTCATTTTCCTGGGTGTTTGAACTGCAGATGGCTCCGCAATCCAAGGGTTGCCTGAAACATACGGGGACATTGTGGACAAGGTATAGAAGGGGTTGGTTTGGGAAGGAGAAGGCGCTGCTTTCTCTCCCGTCTCTTGAGTTTAGCTCTTGCGACTCGGGCTTTCTTGAAGTCTGCAGAACCCGTTTTGATGGTGTGTCTCCAGAGGGAGCGCCCGAAAACAGGGTTAGAGCAAGAACACATTCCTGCTTAGTTCCATTCTAAGCTTCGTTTAGAATGTCAAATCCTTGTTGCAAAAGACCCTGATTTTGAGACGACCAAAAGAGGTATGGCCTGATTGGATGCGATGTTCAATATCCTTACCAGATCCTGCAGTGGGTGACAGAAAACTTCCATGATAGCAGAAATCCTCGACGACCTCAATTGATTGGTTGTTGATGGTGATGTTGGGGTTGTCAAGGTTGGAACGAGGAGCTGGATGAGCGAGCACTTTGGTTTTGGCGATGTTCACTTTCAGTCGAAGGTTTGATAAGCTCTGCTGAAGTTGTTTGTTGAGGTTTGGAGGTCTTCTGCAGTTGAAGATGGGGCTGCGTTATCATCGGCGTATTGAAGCTCAGTGCTCTTGTGTTCTCGACAGTGACGTCTTGATAGGAAACGTGAGATGTTGAAAAGCCCGCCATCAAATCTGCATCTGAGTTCCACTCCGGGGTTGTCTGTTGGAATTTCGGAGAGCATGGCAGCGATGTAGAGAGAAAACAGGGTTGGAGCAAGAACACATCTCTGCTTCAGGCCACAGGTGATCTTGAATTCTTCAGAAATGATAAAGGACTCTTCCCCACATGTCATCATGGAAACCCTTGATCAGTGAAAGGAATCCTCCAGGACAACCGTAACGATGCAAGATATCCCACATGACCTCTCTTGAGACACTGTCGAAAGCGTTTTCCAAGTCGTAGAAGATAAAAAAGACAGGTGTCTGCTGCTCCTGGCTCTTCTCCTGGATCTGACGTGCACAAAAGATCATGTCGATGGTACCGCTTGACCTTCTGAAACCACACTGTGACTCAGGAAAGACTGACTCAGTTACTGCTTGGAGACGTAACAAGAATCGTGCGATGATCTTGCCTGCGATTGAAAGCAGAGAGATGCCACGATAGTTACCACAAAGACTCCTATCCCCTTTCTTGAAGATGGTGACAATGACTGTATCTTTGAGATCTTGAGGAATCTGTTTCTTCTCCCAGATCTGCAGAATCAGCATGAAGAGTCTTGTCCGAAGAGCAGGTCCACCCGCTCTGAGGAGTTCAAAGGGAATTCAAAGGAAATGTTGTCGGGTCCGGGAGCTTTGTTAGGTTTCATTTGATTGAAAGCGGTCATGAATTCAATATGGGAAGGGGAACGTGACAGTTCCGGTCTGACAGGGGGTTGAGGAATGTTCTTCAGCGAGTCTTCAGAAGCAGTGGACGGGCGATTCAACAAGGCTTCGAAGTGTTCTTTCCAGCGATGAAGAATCCCATCCTTCTCGGTGATGACATTTGAGTTGTCTGCTGTTTTCAGCTGGGATGTTGATGATATTTGGGGACCGCAGATTTCCTTGGTTCCAGCAAAAAAGTTCCTCGTGTCACGGCTGTCAGCAAAGGATTGGAGTTGGACAGCTTTGGCTCACCACCATTGATTCTCGATCTCGCGAATCCTTTTTTGGCAGAGTGATTTGGCTTCTTTGAATCTGGCGAGTTTCGTGGAACATGAGGGGTTGTTCAGATGTGCAATGAGTGCCGATCGCTTGGCATCAATCAGGGTGGAGATTTCAAGACTGTTTGAATCGAACCAGTCTGCACGGGATCGCTTTTGGAAACCGATGTTCACTCTCGCAGATTTGGTGATGATGTTCTCGAGCGTGGTCTAGTCTGCGTTGGGATCAGAGCTGTCACATGGAGGTGGGGTTTCATTCAACTCCTTTTCGACAGACTCTTGAAAAAGACGGACCTTCTGGAGGTATCGGATGGCAGTGGTGTCGTACTTCCTCCGGGAAGGTGGATTTGATCTTGAGGGGATTGTCTTCTTCTTCAGAGTCCATCTTATCCGCGTGACAACCAGACGGTAGTTGGTCCAACAGTCGTCAGCAGACAGCATAGAACGAGTGATCAGAACATTTTTGAGATCACATTGTCTTGTGATGGCATAGTTTAGGAGGTGCCAATGCTTGGATCTGGGATGTTGCCATGTGATCTTGAAGTGGTTCCTCTGCCTGAAGAAGGTGTTTGTGACAGCAAGTTGGTGTTCGGAACACAGTCCAAAAAGAATATGTCCATTTGCATTGGAGTTCCCGACTCCGTCTTTCCGAACAACCTTCTCCCAAAGATGATGGTCCCTGCCAATCCTTGCGTTGAAGTCACCCAATAGGAAGATCTTGTCTGAACTGGGGACAGCTGTGAGTTGTTGGTCGAGTTGATGGTAGAACTCTTCCTTTATGTTGTCCTCAGCACCCAGTGCTGGAGCTTAGATGGAAAAGATGGTGATGAAAGATGTTGAGAGGGGAATTCGGATGGACATGATTCTCTCCGTGATGCAAGGCGGAGTCAGATTGAAGGATTCTAAGAGTTTTGTCTTGATTGCAAAACCCACGCCGTGCATATGAGGTTGGCCAGGCTCCTTTCCTTTCCAGAAGATCGTATATCCGGAACTTTTCTCTTCAAGTGATCCTTACCCTGAGAGCCTGGTTTCACTCAGAGCTGCAAAGTCCACATCGAAACGGATCAGTTCGTGTGTGACGAGGGCTGTTCTTCTGGCAGGTCGATTTGTGTCCTTGTGATCTAGTAGTGTCCGAACGTTCCAAGTAGCAAAGTTATTTATAGTGTTTCGACTGCAGAATGGATGACCCGCTGAACGCAGCTTTCCAGCCGGGTAGAGTTGCGACATCCGATGTTTAGCCCACCTTTTCTAAGGCCTTCCTCATTCGAGGTGGGCTGCGGAAATCCTAAATAGTCCAGCCCAGTCGTGAACATTTGGAGAGTGTTGTTCTAGGGGTTGTTGGCTGCGTCTCGTGTTTCCGAGCTTACAATCCAGTTAATTTACCTGGGTGTTTGAACCGCGGATGGCTCTCATTTAAAAACTAAATCTTCTCATATCACAGCTTAGAAAATACGAAAACATTTGGAGAGTGTTGTCCTAGGGTTACTGTGCTAAAAAATAAATAGATTAATAAATAAATAAACAAACATAAAAATAACGTGGCATAATGACGGGGATGTTGTTGCTAATTTAAATGACATCCAATCTGATGTGATTGCGTGTAGTCATGATAGTTTGAAAATGCCTAATACGTCAAACTAAGTCAATTATTTAACCTTTTGCCTGTCTTATGTATCATATGAGACACAAAGTACATACTTCCTTAGCGTCTATGCATAATATATAATAGACATTCGCGATTTTTTTTCAACCACCAGAGTAACTTGGGGCTTGTGAAAGGAAAGCATATATTATTCAGAATATATGAAACAAGGGCAAACTAAAAGTCTGAAAACAAGTATGGAAATTTAGCACATATTTATGAAAATGCTTTGGATAGGTAAAGGATTGTAGAATTAATTGCAGCATCCGGTGTCTCCTATAGAAACAGTGTTTCCCATAACGATTGACTTAATGTTGCTTACCATAACTGAGTTGAACAAGCGTTGATCTATTAAATGGTTTAAACAACATTTCTATAACCATCCGATGTTCTGTAATGAATTATTTCTTCCCAAAAAACTCAGGAAGGGAAAAGGTGAATTTTGTTCCATTTCCTCGATTATTATTTCATATAATCACGGATCTAAGTTTATTGGTAAATGAAGTTATCGAAATATTCGATAATTTAATTAGCTCCTCTGATAAGTGGTTCCGTAATGACAATTTTGCAGTGATTTGGAAGAAAGTATTCTACAGACCAAATTAATTGATTTCAAGTAAAATCGTGGTGAATATATATCCAAAATTTACATAATAAAAAAAAAAAAGAAAGAAAAAGAAATCAACCTGAAAAATAGAACCAAAGACAAGCCCGGTTGCCAGCATGTCTAGAATTATCCACAAGATTACCACAACCTCCATTGATTATTAAGAATATATCTTAAAAATATTTTCTACATTACTATCTATATACATCCACACACACACATATATATATGAATACAAATGAATACAAATCAATGAGTCAATATATAAGTGTATGTGTGTATGTGTGTTTGTGTTTATGTGCGTGTGAAAATCCGATGTGAATTATCAATAAATTATTCTAAACTTCATATTTTGTTGGCCATCACATTGTTTTCAACGTTACAGGAATATTAGTTTAGAAATTTATAATTTATTTACATAAACAATAGAAAACATTCTCCCAGAGATAAGCTCAGAAACTAAATGTAAAATATCTAATAAATTATTGGAGCCTGGATTCTATGCTTTATTATATACATTTTTATGAAGTTTATTTCTGTAACTGCGTGTAATAAACACGAAGTTAAGTAATATGGTAATAAGTAAATAACTACATATGCACGCACGCACGTACACACATACGTATGATATATGTATGTGTGTACACACACACCACATCACACACACACACACACACACACACACACACACACACATACACACATATTTATAAAAAGGAATTAAATTAGCAGATAATTTAGTAAATCTCGGTTGAAATAACTTGGAATTATGCATTTAACAATGATCTAATTTCGAGCGACAACATCAACAGCAACATCACCACCTACAACAATAACAAGGAGAAGAATAGTTCTTTTTGGAGTTTATTTCACATAGCTGTTTACAATAGCATCAAACTGTAAATATAAGCTGTCGTCCGCCATATTGGTAGACATGGAAAGATTTATAGGAATTTGAAAATAAGATCTGGAATGAAAAGATATTCCAGATCATGGATAAACATTAATGAAATAGAATTATATTCGGTACAGTAATTTAATAGAAATGCACCAAAACGTATGTGAAATATATAAATATATAGATAAATGGTAAGCAACGATATTAGTACGAATTGTCTCATATTCCTTATTTAATCTGTTAACATTGTCCGATATATCCCCTATATCACATAATAATCTCCCGGGTGTGTATTGATAAACATGGAGCCATGGATTGCTTGAACAGACGAGACCAGATTTGATATGTTTATCACTACGACAGACAGTCATCTTTAGCTTAGAATGCGCGCGCAACTTGTTTACAAATATCCACTTAGCGAACTTTCTATAACGCATTATAGAAAAATATATCAGACGTTTTTTTTTAAATTTTTATCAAAAGGATATTATCTGCCATTGACAAGATTATCTAAGTTTGGCATTTGATTCTGTCTTTGAAAATGAATACAAAATCTTAATATTTTGCATTTATATAGTAGCGGCTTCTAATGTACCTTCACCTGCATACATGGGTTACATAAAAGAATTCGCATATTTTATAGTCATTGTCATATTCAATCACTACATTAAACCGACATTGACGTACCGATATAAATATACACATGCAGACAGATAAACAAATACTAGATACATTGTATGTCCGTGCTACGTGTGTGTTTGTGCACGTGTTTGTATGTATGGGCGAAGGAGAATGATTGCTCTTGTGTGTGTGTGTATGTGTGTGTGCGTGTATGTGTGTATGCGTGTGTGTATATACGTGCATGTTAGGACTAAAATATTTGTTTATAAACCTAGGAATGTTCTCGATCGAAAAAATGTACACGGGTCACGATAGAGCAATATGGCAGACAATAAAATGAAATAAATGTCTGCTTTGACTGTCAAATGCTTACAAGAGATAAGGGGAGATAAGATCAATAATACGTTAAGGAAATAATTTACAGTGACACGCTCACATAACATAACACACAACAGAGAGCACATATACAAAGGAAACACATGCGTACACAGACAAAACCCGTACACACACACACACAATCACAAACTAACGCGATTATACACACGAAATACAACTACAAGAATACTGATATTTTCTTTTTAGATATAAAATAACTAGATCAAATAACTAGAAACGGTAGCCAATGAATGTTAGAAATCTCAGACAAATATGATTCATTCCTACATATTTAAATTTTATAATAAAATAACTGCCGGAAAGATCAAAATACAAAATATAACTATTACCATAATCCTCAGTAAAGGAAATATAGTGATTCCATTTTATTTAGTATTTACATAATTTTTATTAGTGAATAAAATTGAATTCATTGCAAAAATATGTTACACAATTCACAAACAATACCATCAAATTTACTTGAAAATACACAAAAAGAGACACAGGCCATTGCATCGACCCAAGTATATTATTGGCTCATATTTTTTTTTACCAGGGAGATAACTGGCAAACTCAATTACAGAGAGATTATTTATTTTGCATGTATTAGTCTGAGGAGAGAAAGACGAGACCTGTTTTCTGGCTTAGTATAGATTCAGAACAACGAGGTATCAAGCAAGCTGTCTTAAAATACGTTGGTCAGCTCTTATAATTGTCATTTGAATACATACAAATATATATATATATATATATATATATATATATATATATATATATATATATATATATATATATATATATATATATATATATATGTATGTATGTATGTATGTATGTATGTATGTATATTTATATATATATATGTGTGTGTGTGTGTGTGTGTGTGTGTGTGTGTGTGTGTTGTGTGTGTGTGTGTGTGTGTGTCCTATTTTTTAACTATTATAAATATTCCACTGAAGAGGGAGCCGGTTTTCAACACAGATACAAGGGATGTAGTTTAACACAGACAAATTCACATTTGGAACTTGAGAAAAGTCTTGCATATTTTTACTGTTCCACTCACAGATTGCACTTGTAAAGTACGAATTAGCCGGTCGATTTCTCTTTCTGAAAATCCCAGTTTATCTAGATTCTCGTTTAAGCATTTACTAACAAAATCTAGTACTCCAACTATTATTGGTATGAATATGAATTCATAGTCTGGATATAAAAGCTGGAGGTTTTGAAGCAGTTGTCCATAGATATCGTCTTTTTCTTTAATTTTCAAAGAGATATTTATATCTGCAGGGCAGCTGACCTCTATGATAGTACATACCTTTGCCACTCTGTCCAAAACAACAACATCCGGCCTGTTATGTTTACATTTGACAGAAATTTTGATGGGAATATTCCACCAGTATTCCTTAAGTTGGTGTTTATGAATGTATTCCATAACAGAGGGATTTTCTAAGTTTATTTCAGGATTGTCTTTTTTCCGGGTGGTACTGTAAATTGTTTTAGCAACAACATCGTGCCGCATAAGGAGGTAGTACCGTGACGACATTTTAGGACAACTGCTAATCACATGCGTGATGTCTTCCACAGAGATATGACATAGCCTACACATGCGGTTGCACCTTGGGATTACAAGAGCGTCACTGTCTCTCTTGTTCACCAGGTACTTTGTGGCAATCTCCTGTTACTGGATTGCAAACGCATAACCTTCAAAGTGTGATGTAATGTAGTGGTCTTGTGTCCTGGAGAGGATGCGCTTCGTGTCAGTTCTACTGTCTCCTTCAGGCTTCCGGACAACATAACCATGCATAGTCTTTTTTGTATGCTGAGTGCTTTCCATCCAAATCTTCTTTGAGATAAGAGAGCCCAACTGTTATAGGGCTGTATGTGTGTATGTGTGTGTGTATTGGTGACCTAAGGTTGATACGCCATAAGATTTTCAGAAAACAATATACTCGTGTGAGTTTCCATTACACTTCCCAGGACGTCTTGAACTTTCGAAACAACCATTAATTAGACAGTGCTTTTGGTTGATTTTTGTTAATATAGAAACCTAGATCAAACTCATGAGATCTATTTACAGTTTAGTAGATTGGGACAGCGAGAGTTAAGTATATATGTCAATCAACTCCTGACTATGCCGGTGGCATACTTTGAACTTTTCGACTTTTCCGCTTTGTTAACCCATCCATCTGTTCTAATTCTATTCTAAATTGTCCTACAATAGTCTTATTATGGCTACTAGAAGCGTAGACAGTTTGTGGTATATAGTTCTCACGAAAGCTTATCGATTAGTTGAGTTAGTTGACGGATCTTGCGACAACTCCTTCTATAGCGGTTTTTTTTTTTTTTTGCATTACAAGCTTCAGTTAAAATTATAGAAGGTTCGGGGTTTGAACAAGCCAAATTCATTTACCAGGACTGGAGGTCAAATGAATTCCTGCAAAAAGTGTATAATGAGTATTACTAAAAATTATGGTAAATAGATAATCTAGAAAGTAGGGTTTCGAACTTCAGTTTAGATGTTATAGCTTCTCCCGACTCTGACATTTCAAAATATGCACTAAGACAAATATAGATATTTGTATGCTTATAAACTTACAAACCTAAAAATTATATTCTATTTTCTGAAACTGGAAACACGTCGATCTTTAGCGACAGTAAAAGAAATTAAACATGACAAACAACTATAAATAGAGCAAAAGTTCTTGAGTGTGTTCACTAACATCAGCGTGAAAGCTAAGAAAATATACTCTAAAATTCTGTGCTATTTTGGAACGGAAATATGTCACGGATTTGTCGACAATACCAATGTGATTCCTAAAAAGAAAATTGCTTATATTCTATATATGCTTCATAATGTATATATAGCCTTTACCAGTGTATGTTGTATCTAAGATAGACAATCGTATTCACGTAAACATTACTGACTCGGTCAGGATTTTTGTTGCAAAACAAAAATCCAACTATTATTTTTGATGCAAAGAAATAAAATCATGAGTTAAATATGATATCTATGGAAACAACGATTTGTGACTTATTATATGCCATGATTTCTGATATAGGCACGAGACCATAAAATAGGGGGAAGCGATTTGGACAGCCTCAATACTTCACTGCTTCTCTATTTTAGTAATCACGGGTGTTTGAACGGCACCGGTATGACGTAAATTTAGAAAGTGAAAAGAGATAACGAAATATTTCAAGTTCAGGACTCTACCAATACTTTCATTCCACTAATAATAATAATTATTATTTCTAATTTTAGCATAAAGCCACCAATTATGAGGGGAGGCAGCAAATCGATTACATCGACCCCGATACTTGACTGGTACCATATTTTACTGACCTTGAGGCAAAGTTGACCTCGACAAGAGTTGTACTCAGAACTTAAAGAACTGAAAGAAATGATACCAAACATTTCGTCCGACGCCCTGTTTATTAACGATTCTGCCAAGTTGGTAATAATAATAATAATAATAATCCTATCTACTATAGGCAAAAGGCCTGAAATTCGGTGGGGAGGGTGGGGGAGTTGATTATATTAACCCCAGTACGCAACTAATACTTATCTTCTCGACCCCGAAAGGATGAAAGGCAAAAATCGACCTCGGCGGAATTTGAACCCAGAACGTGAAGGCGGACGACATACTGTTAAGCATCTCGCCCGGCGTGCTGACGATTCTGCCAGCTCGCCATCTTAACAACAACAACAGTCTCAGGTTTTGGCACGAGTTCCACAATTAGTAGAAGTGGATAAGTCGATTAAATCGACCCAATACTTGACTGGTACTTTATTTTATCGACTCCGAAAGAATGAAAGGCTAAGAAGATCTCGATGGTATTTGAACTCAGCGTGTAAAGGGCTGGGAGAAATAACAGAAAGCATTCCATTTAAAGCTCTAACGATTCTTCTAGTCCTCAGCCACCGAAGAGTTAAAAGTTGAAGAAAGTACAATGACCGCATGAAGCTGGACAAAGTTCTATAAATGTAAACTGGGAAGAGGTGGGACGTTATAGCATGGATAAAAACTAAATTTAGCCTAAAATGAATATAAAAGTTATATAAAATACAGTTATTAAAACAAGATATAATTCATTTTTGAACAGAAAATGCATGAAAAACATTTAGATTTAACCGTCCACACATAGGTGGGAAACCACAGGCCATATTAGGCTGGAGCACTTTACAACTCTGCCTTCCCGTTGAGTTCTGATGCACTCAAAGGTATATGATAGCATTTTTTAAAGCAGGGTCGGTAAGGAATATTGTAACAAATATTGTAGCGAATTCTGTCGTTCGGTTGTCTACAGCAATTCTCTGAAAATATTTTCGCCTAGACATTCGGATAATACTTTAATATATATCTATAACTACTATGTCGTCATTTTCTATCTCCCTACAGCGATCCACGTGACGTCTTCTTGAGGTGGAACTTCCTAATATTTCTCTCCGCCTTTTGTCGGGCTTCACTATCCTTTTTGAAGACTTTTTTTACTTATATTTTCAGCGATAGTTTTTTCTTTTTTTCTTTTTCCTACATTTCCTTCTGCTCACTACAAGACGGTGTGGAGGAGTGCTGCTGATTGTTACAACCGGCGAACGGAGTGCCTGTTCTCTAACCGAGACCTGGCAAGAGGAAACCTCCTTTGCCTGTTTAGGAGCTGTGACTGATAGTTACTGTCGATCTTGTTGCTTTGCGCTGTTTTCCTCCCTCATTCGCTAGCTCAGTTCTTTGGGTACAGAAACCTTTGAGTGATTTTTACTACCTCATATATAACAACTAGGTCTTTTAATCTGCATCATCAGTCCCATGCTCTTTGTTTGGGTGCCTTTAACTGGATAAAATTCTGGTACGGCATTGTGAATTTCAGTGGTTATTCGGAAATGCAAATCCATTCGCCCAGATCCCATGCCATCTCTCTTCATCTCTGTGTTAACGAGCCGTTCATACGATACTCTATAGATGATAACCTTCCTCCTTTCTGTGAGACAAAGGTAGATAAGCTTCTAATTGTATTTTTCAAGCAATAGGATGCAGTTCCTCTGAACATGACAAACCTCTGTTCTGTTTCGGACTATGTACTATACATATTCAAGTGTATAACGCTGGGGGCAGCTGAGGCAAAAGTAATTTCCTGTGTGACTGTCTTAAACGACATTTGTTTGTGTATTAGGCAATGTTATTATTGTTTGTTGCGGCAATAACACTAATACAGTGAGCGAGTTCTCACAATCACTGAAAGACATTTTTTTTTCTTACAAAATATAAAAGGTTTTATTTCTAAAACTTGCGTGAATTGTTGCAATATAGATTTTTACATGTTATTCCTGTTTCACAATGGCAGAATGGATTATTGTTGTTTTGTTTTGAGAGGCGTTTCCTCGACTCGACGCCATTGTGAATGAAATAAAACCAAAATAAAGTTCGAAATGTCAATAAAAATTTTTGTTTGCGAAGTCAATAAATACGATAAACTTCCTTTTAAAACACCTTTACATGACACAAACAAGTAAAATATTATGCACTTTCTGAAAAACAAAATCCTTGGAAAAGGTAGAAATGAGAAAATAAATATATAAAATAAAAAAATATATATAATGAGGAAAAACAACTAGCGTTGAAAATCAAAATAATAACAACAACGGCTCCAAATTTTGGTCTAAGGTCAATAGTTTTGGTGGGAGGAGTTAATCGATTACATCGACCCCAGTACTTGACTGGTATTTATTTATCGATTCCAAAGTGATGAAAGGCCAAGTTAACCTCGACGGGATTTGAAATCAGAATGTAAACAGCAGGAAGAAATTCCCTAAAGCAAGTTTTCCGATGTTCTAACAATCCACTCCAAGCAAAATAATAGCAATAAGAATGGTTTCAAATCTTGGCACAAGGCCAGTTATTTCGGGTGAGTGGGTAACTCGATTTAATCGACCAAGTACTCAACTTATTTTATCGACTCAAAAGGACGAGGGGCAAAAATCAATCTGGGAGGAATTTGAACCGAGTACATGAAGACGGACGAAATGCCGTTAAGCATCTTGTCCAGCGTGCTAATGATTCTGCCTGCTCACCACCTTTCAAAATAATAATAATAATAATAATAATTTCTCATTATAGGCGTAGGAGTGGCTGTGTGGTAAGTAGCTTGCTTACGAACCACATGGTCCCGGGTTCAGTTCCACTGCGTGGCACCTTGGGCGTCTTCTACTATAGCTTCGGGCCGACCAAAGCCTTGTGAGTAGATTTGTTAGACGGAAACTGAAAGAAGCTCGTCGTATATATGTATATATATATATGTATATGTATGTGTGTGTGTATATGTTTGTGTGTTTGTCCCCACCCCCAACATCGCTTGACAACCGATGCTGGTGTGTTTACGTCCCCGTAACTTAGCGGTTCAGCAAAAGAGACCGATAGAATAAGTACTAGGCTTATAAAGAATAAGTCCTGGAGTCGATTTGCTCGACTAAAGGCGGTGCTCCAGCATGGCCACAGTCAAATGACTGAAACAAGTAAAAGAGTAAAAGAGTGAAAGAGTGTATAGAAGGTCAGATATTTGAAAGTGGGGTTACCAACAAATAAATTAACAACTCACAAACACACAAAACTACTAAATAAAACAACCATTTAATTATGACGGATACACTCAAAGCAAGCCAAAAGTTCAAACAACTCTCATTCTAAACAGCTGCAACGAGTTGATACCACAGAAACTACACACTATATACCATACACAATTACCGTTTAACGCTGAAATATATAACACAGATCACATAGCACGTGCGAAACATTCACCACGTAGCAATAACACAGCACATCGGCACATTCTTTACACGGCAGAGGAAACAATAAATTACACCAAAAACAAGTGGAATTCTCAAAGCGGAAACTGATGTTATAGACATGGGACTACACCCCAAACATAAAATACTGCACATACCTCGGGGACACAGAGATGCTGTGAAAACTCGTCTGGAACTGCCAATGAAAATATTAAAAAAAAAAAATATAGAAATATTAACATCTCTAACATAGGCAAAAATCAAGAAATTTTGAGAAGGGAATAGTTGATTCATCTCTGCTAGTATTTGAAAGCAGCTTAGCTTATCATCCGACCCACCGAGAAATGAAAGTAGAAGCTGATCTTGGCGGATAGCTTCTATATGATACACATGGCTATAGATTTTACGGAATGGGGAAAAATCGCTTTGATGGACCCTAGTATCTGACTGGTACTAATTCAATCGCGTGACAAAACAAAAAAATACAAGAACAAAACAAAGATGACCGAGGCAATTTTGAATGTGGAACGTAAAAAAACGCGACAAAATACTAACAACTATTTTGTATAAAAATATACCGTCTCTACTATCTTCCAATTTAAGAGCCTTAACATTGGCACAAAAATGCAAAATTTTAGGAAAAGTGTAACAAGCCTCTAGATCTTAATTGGTACTTATTTTATTGATCTAACAAGGATGAAAAGCAAAACAGACCTCGGCAGGATTTGATCTCAAAACAAAAACAGCTGCCAATAAATACCGCAGAGAATTTATTGAAATGTCCCACCGATCCTGTCACACTTCCACTTTGTTACAATATCAATAACGATTCTAACTAAAGTACATGCAAGGGGTTAGAAATCAATGAGATCAATCCCAGCCCCTGTCTCATACTTGTTCTGTTGACATCAAAACGATAAGAAGCAAAGAGGACCTTACAGGATGTGAACTAAGAACGCAACAAAATACTGCTAGTCATTATTCCCACTGCTCTATCGATTTTACCCCTCCGCTGATTTTAACAACAATAATAAAACTAATTTATTTTTTGAGCAGTTTCTATAAAAATGGTAGGCGTCTGGCGATTGATATAACGATTTTAGTTTTGGAAATGTCAATGTAATGCTAGCGTAATAATTCCTATTAAAAAAAGAAACTGTCCTCCTGTTGTCATAATGATTATTTGAAAAACAGTTTTGATTTCAGAGCATTTATGACAGGTGTCAGATCGGGAAGTGTTCCTATTAATACCGTTCGCCCTCAGCGATCTTTTTTTCTGTATTTTAATCTTGATGCAAATACACGTCATATTTATGAGAGAGGAAAAAATGTTTTGAATAATCTAAATATAATATTTTTACTGAATGCAATCTGTTCTACATCTGATAATGTTATTTATCATTCTAGCATCGTATTTAACTCGACCCGGTAAAAAATACATAACCCTATGATAAGTATATTAACAGTGTTTGTTATCATTGTTATGAACTAAAAGGTCAAGTCGATTACTGCGGCTATATTTTGAAAACATGTTTTACTCTTGTTTATGGATGTCAGTTAGAGTTTAAAATTATTTCTTTTGTTTCCTAGAAACTGTAAAACATTTTCAGTGACTAAGGTAGCATTATGACCCAGACAGTACTCAAAATTATGAGCTTTGTTTGCAGTGAGCAAAAATATTTAAATCAAAATTACACCTGACGTTAGGAGAAAGATATCGTTAACTTAATGATCAATTTTGGTAAAGAAAAGCAAGGGAGATAATCTTTAAATTTTAATCAACCAAAATAATTAATTGGGATGTGGGCAATGCAGAAGAAGGTGGAAATGATCTTGAGAGAACAGTGACAACTTTAGATAGGTTTCGTGATATAAATAGCTCTGGATTGAGAAAATATGTGCTTCTGCTAGAAATAGCAGCTAAATTTCCCTCAAACCATACTATGCTGTCTTAAAATCGGAAGAATACACTTAGATAATATATGACGAAATGGACACAGCCGGAACATTTTAAATCAACAAAGCTGGGACAAGAACAATGAAATCGATATATGCTCATTTGATCTGCTAGAAAGAGTTGCCAAATCCCTCTAAAATTAAACCATTCTGTTTAAAAGAGGACTAATACATTGGATAATGTGGAGGCGCAATGGCCCAGTGGCCCAGTGGTTAGGGCAGAGGACTCGCGGTCATAGGATCGCGGTTTCGATTCCCAGACCGGTCGTTGTGAGTGTTTATTGAGCGAAAACACCTAAAGCTCCACGAGGCTCCGGCAGGGGATAGTGGCGAACCCCGCTGTACTCTTTCACCACAACTTTCTCTCACTCTTACTTCCTGTTTCTGTTGTGCCTGTATTTCAAAGGGTCAGTCTTGTCACACTGTGTCACGCTGAATATCCCCAAGAACTACGTTAAGGGTACACGTGTCTGTGGAGTGCTCAGCCACTTGCAGGTTAATTTCACGAGCAGGCTGTCCCGTTGATCGGATCAACTGGAACCCTCGACGTCGTAAGCGACGGAGTACCAACAACATTGGATAATGTAGTTCTGTATACACAAAAAGACGGCACGGTTGCAAATGGAAAGCCTTTGATCATAGGTCTGCTTAATCAGGGCTGTCCTTGGACTAAACAGCAATTAGTTCTGCATCTTGGCTCGACAACATGGATCGTGCACTTAAATGTTTTATGTAATCTGCGTGAAAGTATTCCTGGAGATTCTAACATTTAAAATTATACGAGAAGAAATTTCTAGCCCGACAATAAGATAAAGTAGAATAAAATTTTGAGGTGAATCGAAATGTTTTCTTGCGAAATTCACGATATCAAATATATTTGATTATTTTCCAAACTAGCTGACCAATTGAATACTAAGTATTATATTTTGAAGAGAGCAAATCTCAATATCTCGTCATTGATTGTGTTTAGAATATATTTGCCATTCAAAATTATTCAGTTGGACTAAAGGAAAATGAGTTATTATGACAACACCAAAGTTGAATGAGACCTAATTTGGCTGAAATATCGACCATTCAGTTGTCAAACTCATATGTTTTCTGCTGGGCTGACGATGCCAAGTGTAAGGCTAGAAATATATTTTGGTGTAGAATTAACTCGTTCCTATGTTCTGTGCTGTGCTACAGAACTTCTTTCTAATATTATTGGTACAGCACCAATCTTCTTCCTCGTTCTTGAGTTCTTAGTGGATTTCACATAATTCTTATTCTCTGATCCAAATCCAGTGTTTCAGGTATATCATAATTAATAGACATTACATTAACTGAATCTATCTATATCTATGTATGCTTAAGCGAGTTACTCAAGTCAATGAAGGAATCATTTGTGGCAATGAGTCTATAGGATTGCTCCACCAGCTAGAAAAGTATCCAAATCTCTCTTATATCATACCCAATCCCTTTCTTAAACAGGTAAGAACACATTAGATAACGTGCTCCTAGATAGAATATAACTGAAGAAAATATGGGATGGTCATGGTTGGAGTTACTTTGATGAAAGGCTGATTTGAAGCTAAACAGCAGCAGCATCAACAGTAACCTGTTTTCTGGATTGGCTAAAATTAGCAAGAAAATGGGGTCAGACCGGTGATTGAGTTTAATCCATCGAACTTCAGTCCATCTCCGACTCTCACAGTTGCTTTTTTATTTTACAAAATCTGGCGAACTGTCCGAATTTCGATCAGTTACTGTTCATACATTTAGTTCAGTTCTTATATTATTTTACATAAATTTTATATTCGAACGAATTTAGTTTTGATCGTCTGTTTGATCTGCGGATCACTCTTTTGATATCGCATTCTTAAATCGGAGAGTTTTACCCTGAGATGAAACCATAATCTATTTTTAGAAGCTTATGAAGCCAACATTTAGCTGTAGCTTTAAGTGAAGAGATATGCATTGCTCCTAGATAGAATGCGAATCTATAATAAACAGCCTTCGCACAGTATCTTATAATTTTCCACATCGAAGCAAACTAATGAATTAATCGTCATTCTAGAATATAAGGAACTTCAAAAAAAAAAATATATTGACACTAAAATGTATCATTAATGGATGATTTAAAGAAAAAATCATTGTGCTGAGTTCAAGTACTTCATTGGGTGTGTGTTGGAAAGATTGGGATTTTATGAAGCTAATTTACTCTGGAATTACTGTAAGAAGTCCGCGTGTGCTGCACCTATGTATGACCTGATGGTAGCTACAAAGAACTCTGTGAAATTTCAAAACTTAAATGTTTAAATTAGTTGTTGAGTTTATGTGTTCACATCTTAGAAAATTAAACTAGAGGGATTAAGCAAAGAGAAAATTTGTAACACGTTAGATGGGTGGCCGAACGGTAGGCCTACGTAAACGCTTTCCAAATCTATTATTGGCTACAGTGACTTGAAGTTACAAGAATTTAGTGAAAATCCAGACTGCAAAGAATCCTTTATTTGATTGCATCGGCAACTAAAAATAATTGTAAAGTTTTGTAAAAGAATTGTAAATGTATTTTTCATGGGCGATAGATACTTTATTAAGATGTAAATGAAAGAAACCTTCGCCTGTTGTTTTCTGGCGTACGAAGAATTAGTTTTAGTCATTCTGAGTTACGAATTAGATTAATATTGGTTTCAAATTTTGGCACAAAGGCAGCAATTTCGGCGAGTGGGTAAGTGCTCAACTGGTACTTATTTTATCAAGTTTCGAAAGACAAAATCGATGTCTGCAGAATTTGAACTCAGAACGTAAAGACGGACGTAATGTCACTAAGCATCTTGCTGGGGGTGGGGGGTGCTAACGGATCTGCCAGCTCACCACCTTCGTACTAAATTAATATTGATTGCTCTTTACTTGAAACAAACATGTGTTGTTATGGAAACCCTGTCGGAATCTCATTTCGCTGGACTTTTACCGCTTGTTCTACAGTGTTTGCTACATACTCTATAAATGCTGGTTTCTGGCAAAGTCGAGACTAACAGAATTGACCACAGAATCTGAAGGAAATAAGGTGTGGACCACAATACAATTTGTCTGGCGCTCTCCTGCTACCTCATCGCCCAGCGTTTCTGTTATTCCGATAATTATTTCTAATATAGACATAAGGCCAGCAATTAGCCGATTAAATTAATGCCAGTACTGAACCAGTACTTCATTTTATTGACCCTCCTGGCACTCCGTCAATTACAATGACGAGGGTTCCAGTTGACCCGATCAACGGAACAGCTTACTCGTTAAATTAACGTGTAATTGGCTGAGCACTCCACAGACACACGTACCCATAACGTAATTCACAAGGAGATTCAAAGTAACAAGGCTGACCTTTTTGAAGTACCGATACAATTCATTTTTGCCAGCCGAATGTACTGGAGCATCATGAAATTAAGTGTGTTGTTGAAGGACACAATGCGTCGCCGGGAATCGAACTCATGACATTACGATCGTGAGCCGAATACCATAACCACTTAGCCACACGCCTTTGCGAGGATTCAATGAAAAGTTGATCTTTGCGGGATTTGAACGCAGAAATCAAAGGGCGGGAATATATAAACGCGAGGCGTTTTCTCCAACGACTTTAACGATTGTGCCAAGCCACTGCGCTGTGCTGTTACTCAGATGAAGCACTAACTTACACCATGTCCCACATTTACATTTTTACTACTTTTCCATTTATGAATCACGTCCATCTGATTTATATTTTTCACAAACATCGCCACGACACTATTTATAAGTGTTTATTTAGGAACACATTCTCCAAATGTCCAAGCAATAGAATAGCCGAAGCATCTCCTACCGAAAAAATCGTTCTCAACGACCAACGATCTGTTACATTATAAATGTAATCTTCGCTCTCCTACCTGTAGCTCGCTTTCATTTATCGACAATCGATATTCAACTCCCTAAACAAAGATTATAGGGTTCCAACGTCATATCTCCTAAATCTTTCCCTCTACTTAACATCTATTAGAATCAACTATTCAGTAACCTTGTAGTAAAGTATATAATTCACCGTTTCTATCACCAAACCGTTCTCGACAGCTTTCTACCGTGAATCTAAATGCTGTTATGTTGCAGTGAAATTCACCCATGCAAATGTATTTGATTAGTTTCCAAAATAGTTAACCAAGTACTGACAAAAGAATTTGTAGAACCGCCCTTGACAATTTCTCGTGGCTGTATGTGCCTGGAATATATTTCATTTTTCAATGTATAGAGGAGAATTTTCAACGGAAGATTTCACTGAAAAATAAATAAATGAATATAATAATAAAAATAAAGATATATATGCAACAATATCATTGTAATTTCTCTTTCAGAAAACATTTTTCACCACCACCACCAACAACAACAACACCAACACCAACACCACCACCACCACCAACACCACCATCATCATCATCATCATCATCATCATCATCATCATCATCGTCATCATCATCATCATCATCGTCATCATCATCATCATCATCACTACCACCATCACAACCATCATCACTACCACTACCTCCACAACCGTCACCATCACCATAATTGTAGAAGTTGTCCTCGTCATCATCATCATCATCATCATCATCATCATTACTACAAGCATCTCCACCACCACCACTGCCACTACCACTGCCTCCACAGCCGTCGCCAATCGTATTAGTCATTGTCGTCATCATCATCATCATTACTACAAGCATTCCCACCACCACCACCACTACCACTACTATCACCACCACCACCACCACCACTGCTTCCACAGCTGTAACCATTATCACAATCGTCGTCGTCATCGTTTTACAAATTCAGTTTGTATTTGATCACAGTTGCATGCTGATGCAGAACTTTTGTAAAGAATTTACAACCTTTTACTTTTATGATCTTTGGTAAATATGATGTAACAGAAAAGGATCGAAGAGTAAAGGTAAGCCCCAAGGAAGCTAAATTTTCGATTTGGTTTCAGTTTATGTGACTACATCTTTGAAGGTCGGTATGAAAGATCGATTTGGTGATGTTCTGTTTGAAATTCCTTAATTTGATGTCGAGATGCGAAGACAGGAGTGAGAAAAACGTTTAGTGAAGGATTTGGCTGTGATGAGATAGAATAGGGATAAGGCCAGGAGGAGAGGTAAGAGTATTGGAGATAGTACTGAGGTGGAGAGTTTAGAGGAGGAGAAGTTTTTATAAGAGATATAGAAAACAAAACAAAAAAAAAGAGCAGGCGTGGCTGTGTGGTAAGAATTTGCTTCTCAGCCACATGGTGCTGGGTTCAGTCCTACTCTGTGGCACCTTGGGAAAGTGTGTTCTAGTTATAGCCTCGAGCCGACCAAAGCCTTGAGAGTGGATTTGGTTGAAGGAAACTGATGAAAGAAGCCTGTCGTGTATATATTTATTTATTTCTATAAGAATGAGTAAATATTCAAAATAAATACTTGTAAAGATATTATTATTATTGTTACCAAGGGCAAATCTAAATAAGTGTTAATAACAATAACATTAATAGCAGCAAGCGATATTAGCATTAAACAGCTATACATTAAATTTTTAATTACATTAGAGGGTACACGAAGCACCCAACTTAACCACCAATCTTACTGAATTCGAAATCCTGATCCAGGTATATCTGTCACCATATTCTACGGCTTTTTTAGCTGAGATAGTATGTTGAATTCCGCCCGTTTGCCAGATCTCTGTTGATCCGTTACATATTTTCAGTAAGATTGGTGGTTATGTTGGTTTTTTTTTTACTTCACTCTCTAGCGAGCTGGTGCTTCGCGTACCCTCTAATATAATTAAAAATATATATATTGTATTTGGGGATGGTCATATTGTCAATTTAGCCAATGAAAACACACGCATTATTTATTCGGTGTTCGCTTGCTTCAGCTTTATTTCATATTAATTATATTTCGGCCAGAGTTCTTTCGTCACACTTCTGTGATCTCATCAGTGGTCCTTTGCTTTCTGCTTTCTTGCCTAAATATATTTAATATGAAATAAAGATGAAGCAAGCGAACACCGAATAAATAGTGCGTGTTTTCATTGGCTAAATTGGCAGGATGACCATCTCCAAATACAACAATATCTGTTTCAAAACATAAGTCCACATCAAGAATCTTGCAAAACGAATGCATAAACGTATATATATATATATATATATATATATATATATATATATATATATATATATATATATATCAATATATATGTATGTATGTATGTATGTATGTATGTATGTATGTATATATATATATATATTTATATATATATATATTTATATATGTGTGTGTGTATGTATTTGTGTTTACATTCCCATAACTTAGGGGTTTGACAAAAAAGACCGATAGAATAAGCACCAGGCTTTAAAAATTATAAGTACTGGGGTCGATGTAGTCGACTTGTCCTTTCCCTTCTAAATTACTGGCCTTGAATCTTGCAACTGATCGGTGTCCGGTTCAGGGGAAATGTTGTGATCCCGGTCACTTATACGCTATGGAAACAGGATCACCGAGCTTATGTGTCTTAGGGCTCAAAAGTGAAATGATTAATGGTAGTTGGAACCACTGTAAATAATTATTCGTGGTTTAACAAAACAAACATGTCAGGCTACATAAATGTTAGATTACAGCCAAGCTTATCATTTATTAGGTTAAATAAGTTATCAACATCTTCGAGAATCAATAAGCAGTAATTGTAATATAAACCTTATTATCTCTAACGTAGATGGTATATCAAGCATGTTGTATTTAATTACAGCATTGTTATATACAGCATAAACACTATTATCTATAACATAAACTTTGCTATCTGTTATACAAGTACTGTTGTCTGTGTGAAAGTGTGAACTGCTGGGTCGAAGAGATCCTAGATAGTCAGCAAGAGGATAAGCACATCATGTCCTGTTACATTGTACTGCAGTGTGTCTGTAAATACGACACTTAAAGCTTAAGTGGTTGTAAAGAGGTATTACTAAGATGGAATATCTCACTGCTGAAGGCAGCGAGCTAGTGTAGTACGTTATCCCTGTGAAGCTGAGTTCAACTTCTCAAGCGGATCTGAAGAAGCCATTCCTATATTTAGGAGTAGACCAGAATCTCCCAACTGTCTCTACCCATCCTATTATTAGATCTGAGCTGTGTGATCAATGGTATGGGTATGCAATAATCCATTCCATCAGAAAACTAGGGTTCAAGCATACGGTGACAGCTACACCATTCTTTCTGTAATAGCTACTTCTCTTCTGTCTGTCTCTCTGTCTCTATCTGTCGGTATCTCTCTCTTTCCCCTCGTATGTCATACCTGTCTTGTAGATGGTGGCGTTCACAGGCCTCCATGCCAAAGTATGAAGATTTATAATTTCTTTTGACAAAGATGCAATAGTAGATTCTTGTTATTGCCGATTTATCTTTATTTTATTCTTCTAGTCAACTGTTCTTCTGACTTTATTCCCAAGAGACAAGCCCTATTTAACACGTAGATAGAGGAACTAGTTCACGTGACATCAGAGTATGTCTACATAGCGGTGGGAATTTGTGACGCAAATCTAGGACCAGTCGTCCACCGAATCTTGTATACTTTAACTACAACACCAGCTTCTGATATTCACCTATAACTGAATCCCTCGTGAGTTAGTACAACCTCGAGCCAGAGGAAAACTGTGAGTAGTTGTGATTAAGAGATAGCTTCATATTCTTCAAAATTTGGATGTAGTTTATTGTCTTGTCCAACAACTAATGAACTAAAAACGAATTAAAGGACACAATAATCTCTTCTAGTTTAGTATGATGACCACTAGGTGGACATCTCACTTAGACTACGACATTTTACTCTTGCACGAACGATGCATCTGTAAACCTGCCAACTTGACACCTCACGACTCTCTCAGTTTAGTGAGGGGAGTTTTACTTGGTTGCCATGCATCTTGACCTTGGAAGTTAAAGCAACAGCATAACACCGCCTTTGAGTTCTTGGGTGTCTTTAGTGAAGTTCACTTTTGCAAAATTTCGAATCGCCTCTACCCACCAGTTCCCTCCTCGTTGATGTTTGTTTCTTGTAGGCATTGGCCTACTGATGTTCAGGCAAGATAATGATCTCATCAATCTAGGAGAGATGCAATTGTCATAGGAACTGCTTCTTTATATATATATATATATATATATATATATATATTTCATTAATTTATAAAAAAAAGTTAAATACTACTATGTTCTGTGAAAGTTCAGATATATGTGAACATATGGCTTGCTGTATACAATATCAACTCTATTCTAAGGAATATAACGTCTAATAATAACAATAATTTTACATGAATTTAAAATTCTATGAAATGAATCCCAATAACTCCAAGCTATCTCATATTGAATCCATTGATTAATTCATTACCCAGTTGAGCGTTTCTATATGTTTATATTGCAAAATGTTCACGGCATCATACAATATTCATATAACGTAATTTTTGTAGTATAATTCAATATTCATTTTATTTCCAAATATATCTTCATTCAAGAAATATATTTTGCACTCTCATTAAATAGTAATTTGATTTCTGAATGGAAATCTTCCTTGAAAGAATCTGACTTTTATTAACAATTACGCCTCTTGAGAAACAAACAATACATTCTGTTATTTACAGTCTTCCGTTCCATTCTCTTAGACATCTGCTTGGGAAATACTTATTATTCTTTACTTAGGCACACGACATCATATTTTTAGTGGAGAGAAATACAACGGAATAACGATGTGGCCTTAAAGGCCTGAGGGAATGAACTGGTTTCAACTGAGAATAGGAACAAATCGGAAGGTTATTTGTCTGGGACCTTATATATTCCAAGCTGAACCAATTCCTCGCACAGTAGAGTGTGATTCTAACACGTTTTAATGAATTTGTATTGGTATATGATGTTATTTTTATAAAGCAGAGAAATGGGAGGGAACTGTACCCGAATTTTTCTAACTCTTTCTAGATTAATCTGATCGATGCTGTTGATATTTAGAACGTTCTAGTTGTACTTTTCTCAGATATACTTTTGTTATGTAAGGAATGTGAATCGACTTGCTTAAGAAGATGGAATCTATTTAACTATCTTGAATGGGTCAAGAAGGAAGAAAATTTGTTGCAAGGAGCAGTAAGTTTAAAATCAGTGGGACTCTGACGAGTTAACTGATTCAAGGTTCGGGATTAGGGAATGTAACTGGGTTCGGTAGAAAAAATAAGATGTGGCGACCCGATTAGGCAAAAATCAAATGATGATGACGATGATGATGATGATGATAATGATGATGATGATGATGATGATGATGATGATGATGATGATGATGATGATGATGAGTGAATGTGGAGGTAAGAAAGTATCTGTGTGTCGGTCACGGACGCGCTTAGGTATGTATGTATTAACTTCACATAGTTCAAGACGACACAGAAATCTGCCTCTATGCCAACATCTGTATGAGAGGAATTCAAAAATCAAGAAAAGTAATATGCGTCGGAGCTACCATGGATGAAGGATTCAGAGAGAGAGGAGAAGTAAAATATAGAGGAGCATGTTTTTACATAGGTGCAGATATTTTTTTCCAGGCAAAGAGAGGGATTAGAAGTAGATGATAAAAAAAAAAATCTATTTCAGAGAGAAACAAAATTTATGGTTAGCATTAATGGGTGAGGCCTCACTTGTACTCAAATTCACGAGTGCTAGTATAAAGAAGGAGGAAAGAGTGGGAGAACTATTTCTGCTCCTTATTCCATTTCATCGTTCCTTTTTGAGTTGTTTAAATCGGGAAGAGGAAAGGAAAACCACGAATTATTACTTGCCACTCACAGGCATCGAAGCAGCATTCTTATAATCGTTCTACGTTTTCAAAAAGGCTATTAGTATTTTAATGTGGAACCGCTCAAAACTTCCTCTATCAACACTGGTCATTTAACTAATAGATTAAATGCTCTTAAAAACCATATCTTTCCTTAGATGCTTCACTGACAGTGGATTGAAAGATGCTAAAGCCACTAGAAAAGTAAGCAGAGAAAGATAGATAGATAGATAGATATATAGATAGATAGATAGATAGATAGATAGATAGATAGGTAGATAGATTGATAGATAGATAGATAGATAGATAGAGAGAGAGAGAGAGAGAGAGAGAGAGAGAGAGAGAGAGAGAGAGAGAGGGAGGGGGAAGAGTGGAGCTTGACAGAAATTTAAGTCGTGCTGTTCAATCTCAGGTCTGCCCTGATCTAGCAGATCTATAAGTTAAAACATTCCAGCTAAAAACACACCGTGTTTTATTCAGACATAGAATAACTATTACAATATAATGTATTCTTTAGACTATAGGGTGTGAGGTGAGGAAGATTTGGCTGCTATTTCTGACAAATAGAAACAACTACTTAGCAACTGCAAAGTTCATTCAGATCATAAATTACATGACCAGCAATCGTTGCTAACAAGAGAAAGAATGAATCGAAATAAAGCCATAAGAGAATTGTCTAAAACGGAGATGAGAGCGAAAAAAGAGGAAGAATAGAAAGATTTTAGGGTAGTGAATAAAAGGTATTGCATTTAATGGAAGTTTACGATGTTTCAAGTAAAAGCGAAAAAGATGGTTAAGAGCATACGTTATGAAAGAAAATTAAAAATGACATGGTTTAATGACTCGTTAGTTTTACTAATTTAACAAATATTTATGGTTGGAGTTAAGTGTTAGTTGTTTAAAATCATAAGGCGTCTGTATGCGCGTGTGTGTGTGTGGCGGGGTCAATCCTCGCTCGGCAAAGCGGGGAGAATAGCTTAGCAAATAAACAAGCCTCAGCTAACAAGTAATTTTCTTTACGTACTCAAAATGCAACCAAGTACACGCAAACGAAATGCGTAAACACAATCAAACCAAGTCTGCTTGAGCAAGGTTGACGGATCTGCATACTTTTAAACACCCACCACCCCAGCACGCACGGACACACTCAAGGCGCATACATGTGCATAAATAGCTTTGATACTAGATGGCGAGGCGTATTCATAAATATCGATAAATAAGCATAAATATGCGTCTGTAGTTTGGAATTGATATGAAAAAGATAACGCTACATTGCGTAAAATATTCTGGAACAGATCCAGAAGAATTCAACGCGATTCACACACCGTTTGGCGTCATGGGAGCCAAGCCTTTGAAATCACTAGAAATAGGGATAATGAAATCTGCGAGCGTTTCAACTATGCACACAAAGGTATTTCTAGCTTTCAGTCACCAACAACGGAGTCATTTTTTTTCCTGGATAATTTATGAATACTTTCAAGACAATCAATGAAAGATGTTTGAAACGTTGTATTCAACATGGTTTTGGAACCTCATTTTTTTTTTCATGACACAGATCTTAAAACAGAAGACTACAATTATTACCAAAACAAGAACAAGATAAAAAAATTTTATCATTATATCTGATAAAAGCAGAATATATATAATTTCCAATAACAAACATTATATATATATATATATATATATATATATATATATATATATATATATATATATATATATATATATATATATATATATATATATTTATATATATGTGTGTATATATATATATATATATGTGTGTGTGTGTGTGTGTGTGTGTGTGTGTGTGAGTGTGTGTGTGTATGTATGCATGTATGTATGTATGTATGTATGTTTGTATGTTTATGTATGTATATATGTGTGTGTGTGTGTGTATGCATATATATATATATATATATATATATATATATATATATATATATATACTCTTTTACTCTTTTACTTGTTTCAGTCATTTGACTGTGGTCATGCTGGAGCACCGCCTTTAGTCGAGCAAATCGACCCCAGGACTTATTCTTTAGAAGCCTAGTACTTATTTCATCGGTCTATTTTGTCGAACCGCTAGGTTACGGGGACATAAACACACCAGTATCGGTTGTCAAGCGATGTTGGGGGACAAACACAGACACACAAACACATACATATATATATACATATATATACGACGGGCTTCTTTCAGTTTCCGTCTACCAAATCCACTCACAAGGCTTTGGTCGGCCCGAGGCTATAGTAGAAGACACTTGCCCAAGATGCTACGCAGTGGGACTGAACCCGAGAGCATGTGGTTGGTAAGCAAGCTACTTTATTTCATTTCAATTTGCCATAAAGGCAGTACACAGAGAGTAGCTACGGGCTGGACAAAAACATTAATGAGATGAAATGGATGATAAATATGATGGTATAATGAGAGAAGGCAAAAGCCGCCCGCCGAACTTTGCTTCTCTATAACACTGTTCTTTATAAAATTAAATTTTCACATTGAGGCTATGAACCTCGTACATAAAAAGTCATAAATTAAGGCATTTGCCTCTTACGATTTTTCATTACACAATATGAGGCACTCGTCCTCTTAGGTTTTTTTCGCCCGATATAGCCTTCGCTTCTCTCAAGCAAAACGATGGGTCTGGGTCGGGCCACTTTTCAATACTGAATTCGCCGAGGGGGAAGGAATTCACCAACGCACTTATGTGCCTACTCGACACGACCTCCGCAGACACCTACGGAGGCCAGTCCGGATCCTTAGTACAGGTGAGGACTCCCTCTCTCTGACGCTTCCTTTTATTCACAAATTTCTGCAGGGCCCCTCCCTTTCGGAATAGGATTAGTCGATCCTTTTCCTCACAGGGTGAGCCCACAGCTTCTACTGTCGGCGGCACAATTCCCGCCGACCTGCTTTCTTCCGTTGGTGGCACAATTCCCACCAACGGAGTGTCGGGACACGCCGGCGGTGCACTATCAAGCACCGGCCGTGCCTCGTTCTGTTTTTTCTTTTTCTTTGGGGCCACTGGAGTAGGGCGTACTTCCGCCTTAGCCAGAAGGTCCTCCTCCTCGCCCACAACTTTCGGTGAGCAACCATTGTTGCCCACCTTCTTTCTTTTCTTCCCTTTCTTCGAGGAGGTGGAAACCTCCTCGACTTTCTCCGTCTCTCCCTCCACTGGGAGAGCGGGGTTGGTAAGCAAGCTACTTACCACACAGTCACTCCTACGCTTATGAAAATTATATATGTATATATATATATATATATATATATATACATACACGCATATATATATAGAGAGAGAGAGGGAGAGAAAGAAAGAGAAAGAGAGATAGAGATAGATAGATAGATAGATATGAAGGGTTGTGGCTGAAACTTCGAACTCACTGTTCTTGCCGCGTGTAACAGTGTAATAAATATGTTCTTTGGTAAAGAGTAATGTTTATTTTTGTCAAGTGATATATAAAAGGTATAAAAAGAATTTAACATTAAACTGAAGAATTACTTATTACTACTTACTAGAGTACATGTCTATTTAACTTTTACACGAGGCACAACAGTGACTTTGAAGTTACAGCAATTAGTCTTCATATCTATCTATCTATCTATCTATCTATCTATCTATCTATCTATCTATCTATCTATCTATCTATCTATCTATCTATCTATCAGCGCCCGCAGGCGCACTGTGTGTGTGCGTGTGTACATCTACGCTGTCTCTCTCTTTCTCTCTCTGTATATATATATATATATATATATATATACATATGTATGTATACACGCACATGCACTCATTCACACACACATACATAACACATACATCGACATGAGAAATTTTCAAGCATTAACTACATAAGGTTGATAACGCATATATGGATTTAAACCGTATGAATACACTTCCACACACGTTTTGCTGCATCTATTTGAAAGCGAATTATTTCTAATCACCAAAAATACCTAATTCCGAAAAAATCGCGGTAATTTTCAGAAGAAATTGAACATAAAGGAAATTGAACGTTGAAGAAATATGAACTAAAAGAATCTGGCTAATATATTCGTCCAATGTGATTGAGTAAAAGGAGCTTATACCAAATTGACTTAAATAGATATGAACCCCTCCTTCCAAATTCTATTACAAATACTAATAAACAAGAAACAACAACTATATTGACACAATTCACAAGCATGAAGGAAATCACAGCAAAGTTACATATCGAAGATAGAACCGTATACCGCAAATCCGTGTTTCACATTCAACGAACAAAAAGATAACTTCCAACAGAAACCAACTTTAATATTTATTAATACCACAAAGTGTGATGTAGATAAAACTAGTAAAAGTACACTTGATCGCAACGTCCAACATGAAATGAAGTTCTCCTCTATCATTCTGGAATAATACACTTATGGTCATGGAATGGTTTTAAAGCAATACCAAAAATAAAAAAAGAGACATTTACAGTTTGACATCCTAAAATATTATCCATCCATCACTCAAAACCTAGTTAGTAAGGCTTTAAATCAACGTTAAATATGTTAATAAATATCAGTGAATGGAAATAATGCTTGCTAGAAAAAGGCCAACTCAATTATGAAATCTTCTCGCAACTTCATTGACGTCAACATAAATGTCCATGATTCTATCGGAGTAAGCAATATCGTTGACGTATAGTTTTTGTTCCATTTAATCAAAGATTCTTCACACATTGGAAGGACTTTGACTGGAATGATGAGTTCTTAATACAAAACAAAAAAAATCCCCACTCATGACAACTCAGCAGACTAAGAAAAAATGCATTATTTCTTTGATAAAAATAACCACCAAAAACCACTGAAAATAACCACTAAAAATAATCACCGAAAATAACATTGTAGTAGCGAATCTTCTTAACGCTACCATTAACAGTGTTATGTTTTAACCTATCATAAACCAAACCCTGAAATATATCCAGCATTTACCAAATAAGCCTAGGAATATGACAAGCAGCATTGTTAAAAATACATTACTTTCCGAACTTAAGGTAAAAAACAACTTCTAAATATGATGCATTACTGAAAAGTGGATAAGAATTGTAGATGACAAGCGAAATGCTAAAAAGCTGTCAGTAAAAACAGAAAACAATAGAATTTTGTATAATTTCACCAACCCAGTTACACATCCAATAGCACCGATTTTTTTTCCAAATTGATAACTAAGCTTTTTCACTTACTTTGTTAATGTGACACTGTTAAACTCAGCTATTCTGAACTTCGCCTGCATATTTGCTTTAGCGAGCAATCATAAAATCAACAAAAGAACAACTAAGCAAACAAATCGAAATTACTACTGCATAAACCAAAGTAGATTTTAGATTCAAATTGCTTTGAAATGGATATAACGTATACATGTAAAATACAAGTACATAATGCGTCTAAAATATTTTCTGACTAGCATTAAACCATTTAAAAACCTGCGATAATCAACAAACATGCATTTAAACCATAAGCAGTACTAAACATATTTATTTTCGCACACAAAAGAATTGAAAAAGAAGCATACTTCATATATTACCAAAAAGGCTTTTATCTGATGCATTAAATCTTATTGTATTACTCTGTGTCGTACAACTTATGTATAACCAAAATATGCGCTTTGCAAATCGTGTTTTCAGTCAGAAAGAATCTTAGCATGTCGGCATTAGCTCTATAATATATATATATATATATATATATATATATGTGTGTGTGTGTGTGTGTGTGTGTGTGTGTGTGTGTGTGTGTGTGTGTGTGTGTGTGTGTGTGTGTGTGTAAATACATATATATATGCATATATATGTCAGCTCGCCTCGTTAGACTGAATTAACATTAAAATATAAAACTGATGGATGAACTTCAACATTGAAAGACTAAGTTGTGGTAAAATAACCACTTATAAGTGGCTAAATAAGGAAGTATTTAGATAAGGCAAAAGTAGTACTGGAATATAACCATTAAGTTGTTTATATTAAGCATATCACTTATAAAACTTTTAGATATATTTTTATTGTTATTTTTATAAAAAATATTCATATTTCAATAACACTCATAGCAATAAGATTTTCATTAGTAATATACCAGATAATCCGTCGGGCTTAACACCGTTGCGTCCTTTATGTAGTTTGTGGCTGCAATGATCCTTGAAGCATACACACACGCACACACACACACACACACACACACACACATATATATATATATATATATATATATATATAAATATACACGCATGCATACACACATATACATGTACAGAAACACGCAATCACACACATACACACACGCACACACATACATACACACACACTTATCGAGGACAGATTTAAACATCGGCAAGAAAACAAAAATAACTAGTGCTTTCCAATAAAAGTACATTCAGTTATGCTATAAGAATCGTTTTTAATTGGCAGAACTCGAAGCAGATAAGGCTATAAATAATAGCGTTTAAGTTTTAGGTTCAAAACCCCTTTGGGGTGGAAAAAATCCGGACTACGACATTTCCATCCAAAGGGTTTTTTCAAAAACCCAATATTTAAATGCTATTAGTAATAGCTTTATCTAACTTCGTATTCCACCTTTAAAAGCAATATATTTCATTTTGCAATGTTTGTTTCTCCGAATTAGACACATTTTTATTATCTATTATGTTTATTATTTTCCCTATCAGAAATGCATTGAAGTGGCTCAGTGTTTCGTATAAGAAGAGGGCCAGGTTATTTAGGTAGCATGTAAAGTTTGAAAAAAAAGGCGAACAAATTGCGGGGCTAAATTAAATTTTACGCATTTTAACCTCATCACAGCGAAGAAAGAATAATTATATAGATGCTGACTCTATTTTATCATTTAGTGCTTCATTAATGAAGGGACAAAAATATGTTTAATGTTTTGGAATTTAATGTCTTATCGGTTTGATAGCCACTGAAATAGCGAGAGGCTCATAGGAAACCTGTAACCAACGGCATTATTGCTCACTAATAATGAAATAATGAAATAAAGTAAGTAAATAACCATGTGATATTTAAACTATAATTAGTGCCAATAGGACAGACTAGGCATAATTTATGAGAAAATATTGATTTCTAACATTGACTAAAGGCCAAACAAATTAGGAGAAACACCATAACAGCAGTCACCAAACTATTTTTGTATAAAGGACCGGTTTCATGCCAGACGATTTTCCCACAGACTGGTGGATCATGTGCACAACGAAACACAATATACTGTTAAATATATACAATTCAATTTAAGGCGGCCAACTGGTAGAATCGTTAGCATGCCGGGCAAAATGCTTAGCGGCATTTCATCCGTCTTTACGTTCTGAGTTCAAATTCCGCAGCGGTCGATAAAATAAGTATCAATTGACTACTGGGGTCGATGTAATCGACTCACTGCATCTCTCTGAATTGCTGGCCTTGTGCCACATTTTGAAATCACTACATATAATCCAATAGTTACATATATTATACATACATAACGCTTGGAGCCCCCTCAATTCTACTGATCACAGTACTTGATTGATACTTTATTTTATTGATGCTGGAAGGAGAAAAAATTAAACTCGACGACAGTGGGACATGAAATATGACCGTGAAGAAACATAATTAAACACAACGATCAATTTTATTCAACCATTTAGCGATTCAACAAATCAAAATAATATTAGTTTCAAATTTTGGCGCACGCCAGCAATTTCGGGGAGGGGTAAATTGAACACATCGATCTCAGTACTCGACTACTACTTAGTTTATCAATTACAAGAAGATGAAAAGAAAATTTGGCGGAATTTGAACTCGGAACCTAAAAACGGATGAAATGCCGCCAAGTATATCGCTCGGTGTGCTGGCGATTCTACTTGATCGATGCCTCTCAAATCAAGATGATATTGAAAAATATCTCTTACCTGATTTCATACAAAGAAATTCTATGAAAAACATAAAAGCAAATTAATGAAAAAACTAGGTTATCGCATGTATGTCATATATCTTTATTTGGGCTCAAATATATATGAACATCTTTATACACACTTCCCTGGTGTGCGTGTATGTGTGCGTGTGTGTATGTGTGTGTGTGTGTGTGTACATGTATATATATATACATGTATATATACATGAATATATGTATGTATTTATGGAAATTACACGCACATACTCAAGGGCTAATATATATATATATATATATATATATATATATCATAGCATCTTTTATAAA
>NC_142929.1:98720954-98735954 GCF_046866305.1 Octopus bimaculoides
GAAAATATTAATTTATGAACTTAAAAAAAAGTTATTGAATAAATAAAACAACAAATGCTCTTTTCAGCTAAATCGCAAATGCATCAAATTGAAAATTGGTTCGTAATATATCTTCTCATCGATACAAAAATAGAGAAGTTTGCAATTCTACTGCCATTAATGCTTCTTTCCTAGTTGAATTTCAATTGTCTCTTTTTGATTTATATTTTTTAATATAAAGAAAAATCAGAGGCAAAAATGTGCATATCGAATTATTTTTGAGCTTATCGATCCATATTGTGTTTGGTTTAACCCGGAGGAAGAGGCTGTACTAATATCTGTCGCAGACCCTTCGATGCCATTCAGGTTGACCTGATTCACTTCTAATATATGAGATAAGGGAATTCCAGGAAGAAAGTCGTCGAAAAGGAAGAATCAGACAGAGCACATGTTACAGGACAAGGAGTGGACAAAATATGAGTGAAGAGAATGAGAAATGAATGAGTTGAGAGTATGAGATGAAGTAGGATGAAACTAGTCAACTTCGAGGAGAAACCACTCTAGTAGTAGTAGTAGTAGTAGTAGTAGTGGTAGTAGTAGTAGTAGTAGTAGTAGTAGTAATAGTAGTAGTAGTAGTAGTAGTGGTGGTGGTGGTGGTGGTGGTAGTAGTAGTAGTAGTAGTAGTAGCAGCAGCGATAGTAGTAGTAGTTGTAGTAGTAAAAGGAGTAGTAGTAGTAGGGAGGGAGAAATAATAGTAGGAGCAGCAGCAGCAGCAGTAGTATTAGTAGTAGTAGTAGTAGTAGTAGTAGTAGTAGTAGTAGTAGTAGTAATAATAGTAGTAGTAGTAGTAGTAGTAGTAATAGTAGTAGAGAATGCAGAGAGAAGAGACAGCTCCTCTATGGGCCAGAGTTTTGGATTGTAGATGACAAATTGACAAAATCGCAAACTTGAGAGGACAGACATTGATAGAATGTAAGAGACATAACACCAACAACACATGGTACAATGGTGCAATCTTACTGGAAAACATCGCTCTAAAGAACAAGAAATGGATAGAGCTCACACGCGGTAAGTTTTGCCTTGAAATTTGCGTGCAGACAAAGAGAACTTTGCTGATATGGTGTTAACATTTGTTTTCACCAGTTTATCGAGAGAAAAACTCCACAAATGAGTGATATAGATGAGTAGGTCTTCAATATATCTGACATTACGAAAGCCATAATGATACTCATTAAGGAAGAAGAAGGATTCGAATAATTGGGGAAGGTTCAATTATATTGGAAAAGAGAATGCGTACACTTTTAATATCCTTCGAGAATAATCAAATCATTGCTGTTTAGCTCCAAAATAATCTCCAGTTGTGTGATTGTCTCATTTCTTCTTCTAATGTGTTCTTCCCCTTTTTAAGAAAGTGGTGCAATTTAGTATTTCTAGCATATCATATGACTACTAGAGGCATCCATGTTTGTTCCAATATTTTCTTTATTTTGTGACGTAAATAAAACGCTTGGCGCCTAATCACGACCAACATGCACATTTCTTTTAACCACTGATTTATAAGTATACTTGTTTAAACTTGGTCTGAAATACTTAACAGCAACTAATTCAGTTGGCCTACCACATATTCTGATGCAATTTTAAGTTTTAGATTTATTTAATTTTAAAACTCTCCTTAGTAAAAGCACAATTGAATCTTTCAATATTTAGTATTTTATAAGGTTCTTTAAGTGAAACTATAGCTCTGTGTAACAAAGGTTTCATTTAAATAGAGAGACGCACGGTGGAAGGAGATGAGCTATACAGCTGACATAACCTACCTCATTATCTTACTGATATTTATTGATTACGAAAGAAAGCAAAACTGAAAATTGGAAGCAAACCTACAAATCAGCTTAACTAACAAAGAATTGAGTATATACGCAGGAAATACTATTTTCGTGCCATTCTAACGAAAGTGCTAATTATATATGCAGAGTGTAATATCTTGAAATATTGTCGAAGTTCTTATTCATGAAAGTAGCAAGTGTGAAGATTCTATGATACAAGGAAATGTTCCAAGTAGTGAAACTTTACTCTGAAGAATATTGTCGAAAATAATGAGCAAATTATATAAGTGTAGAAAACTGTCATAGGAGAATATTTGCCAAAATTTGGCATCAACAAATTAAGCCTTAATTTGGAAATAATTGTAAGTTCTCTAAGCTTGCATTATTCTTAATACTTGAAGGATTCCTCATCAGAAATATTTTGGGCTGAAATAATTATGGCGTGTTAAAGTACGCTGTAATTATTTCAGCGTTTACTGAATTAAAATTACAGCGTCGAATTGGCAGTTTAGAATTTCAAATAGAGTGCATTGCAGTATTCTTTCTGGCTATCGGTGCTCGGTATACAAATCCTGCCGAAGTCAACTCTTTTGTGATCGATAAAGTATTAGTTAAGTTCTGTGACTAATTCTCCTCTCTCAGATTTGCCTACGTTGTGCCGTGAGAAGAATCATGGAAGCTAAAACATTCCTATCTTCAGAGGGTTGAGTGAAAAGCTGGCAGCCTCCTCTCATAGAAATTCTGAAACTGTCCAAGGACTGTCCGATGTGTAGCACATCACAGAACAGTACTAAAAAATTGATATTCAAGAATTTCTCCTGATAATTAACGATAAGGGTTTAATTTACACCATGGTAAGTTTTAAGATCAAGTCGTGTTTCTAACAGCTGAATATTTTATGACGAGAAAATATCAAAACTGTTTTTAAATATATGAAACCTAATTACGTTTATTAGTAGAAAATAACACATTATCAATGCTAATAATAATTATACCTATGATCTTTGGCCTCCTCTACTTCACTGCACTCTACTCAACCGTAGCTGTACATTTATAACCAGCTCACTGATGTATTAACGTTATATGATCCTGTATGCAAACTAAAACAATTTATAAAAGTACTTCCATCAACCATAACGTGATCAAATAAATAGATATTAGCTATGCAGCTAGACTTATAACTGCACAGCTTAAATCAACTAAAGCATAGGTTGGATTAGTAGTGGCTGGAACGCCTTTGATCATAGGCATGATTGATCAGGACTGACCTGGGTATAAGCAGTAGCAACTACGGTAGCAACCAAAGCATATGATTCAACACAGCTTATGTTTAGCTCGTTCTTCAGCCAAACAATAATTCTTTGGTTCAAAGTAAAAACTAATGAAATATCTGAAGTATATGAACAGATATAATGAGCATGAGTGTCGGTCGTACTGTATGAAGTAATCCCTCCGGGGAACTGAGTCTGTAGTTTCCGATTGTGGCTATTTCAATTACTATTCTAATGCCTAAGGAAAAGTATTAGCATAACAACTCCCATTCCTCTAATTTCTTTATCCCTTCATGTCAATGCAACTGATCATCTTTTGTTGAATACACATGATTACGAAAGGTCAAACAACTGAATATGTTCATACTACAAGAGTATGGATTAAATAGATATTTATACTTTTTTCGTATAACCACGAATCTATGTTTCTCTACTAATATAATGAACACCTACGCCAAGGACATAAATCTTTGTTATTAATATATTATTATTAGCACAGTAAGTGAGGTGGGTGGGTGGAATCAGTGAAGCACCAGACAAATACCTTCCTGTGTTGAGTCGAACGGCGTTACCATCTGAATTCAAATCTTGATAAAATCAAACTTATCTTTCATTTTTCCAGGTGATCAATAATTTATGTACCAGTTAAGTCCCGAGGGCTGATATAATCAGCTGTTCTCTCCCTCGAAATTTGCTAGCCATGTTACTATGATCTAGGGCGTTGTCAATTTATGGAAGTTTAAGACGAAGTATCAAACTTGTGGTATTTTAGTTGTCTTTGCGTTTTGATGTCATTCGTTGTTTTCATTGTTACGGATAGAGGCCGATATATATTATGTATCATCTATCTATCTATCTATCTATCTATCTATCTATCTATCTATCTATGAATAAATATATCTGTGTGTGTGTGTGTGTGTGTGTGTGTGTGAGAGAGAGAGAGAGAGAGAGAGAGAGGTAGAAGAGAGTTGTAACATCGCTTGCAAGTTGGACATAGCTTACTCATATACACACAACATTAGACTATTGGAAAAGAAAAAAATCCTGACATCAGGCTACAACAAGTAACCTTAGATGCCAAGAACCCACCCAATTATCCTAACTGTCCATAATAACACTATTTTCTGGAGCTGTACTAAACTGGGTATTATGCCTATTTCCTCTATCCACCTGTTCAGATCTTTAGGGATAGTTCCCAATGCACCTATAACTACCGGGATATATTTTACCGCACTTTCCGTAGTCTCTATAATTCAATGGCTAGGTCCTGGTACTTTGCTATTTTTTCTACACGGCTCAAATTGATTTTTTCATCATTTAGGACTGTAAAATCAATTATCTGGCACTTTCTATTCTCTTTATGCACTACTACTAAATCAGATCTTCTAGCTTCAATTACTCTGTCAGTCTGAATGTTAAAGTTTCACAACATCTTATATTTCTTACTTTCTAGTACTTTACTAGATTCGTGTTCATACCATTTATTAATATCTTCAAATCCTAACTTTCTATATAACTCCCAGTGGATTACTCTCCCTAGGTTGTCATGTCTTTTCTTGTATTCTTTGTGTCAGCATGCTACATTCACTTACTAAATGAGTAACACTTATTTGCATAGCCTACATCGGGAATCTACTTAGTTTTTGTCTATCTTGGCTTTTATTCAATTAGTCCTTAATGCTTGATCTTGTGTTGCTACTAACAAACTTTCTGTCTCCCTTTTCAGCCTTTTTTTCTGCAACCATAACCATGTCTCATTACTACTATTTGCTGCAACTATCTTTGAGAATCTACAATGCAAAGCCTTCTACTGCCGGTCAGATAACTTCTGTTCTTTTTTCTAATTTTTAACGTCGCTTGGATTTTTGGTTTCCGTATGTCTTGCTGTGACTCTAGCAGGTTTTAATAAACTTTCTTCACTATTACCTATATAGGAGTCTATATCTACTCTAGCTAACTCCACGCAGTCTCCTACTGATATTAACCCTCTTCCAACTTTCTAGGTATGTATAATCTTGCTATTCCTGCCCTTGGGTGGAGTCCTCCATTCACATTGAATTCCTTCCTAGTTCTTCTGTCTAGATTTGCTAATTCAGTTTTTGTCCAATCTACAAAAGCTGCTGAGTATCTAAGTAATGATACTGCACGAGTATCTACAACCTTCACTAGATTCGGACCATTTAGCTTTGATTTCATTTGCTTCCTCACCCTTCTGATGTACTCTTCAATTTTTGTTTTCATTTCTATAGTTAGTACTATGTCAGATTCTAATACTCCTAGATATTTATAACTCTCTCTTCCTATCAATGATTTTAATGTCTGGCTATCTGGTAATTGGATGCCTTCGCTGTTGACTACCTGTCCTCTCTTCATGACTAATATCGCACACTTATCTATTCCAAATTCCATGCATATATCTTTGCTGAAGAGTCTTACAGTCTGTATTAAGGAATCTAACTCTTTTTCATTCTTACTAAAAAGCTTCAGATCATTCATGTAGAATAAATAGTTAATTTTTCTCTTACTATTTCTGAACTGATACCCTGTCTTTGTCTTCCTACTACTACTACTACTACTACTACTACTACTACTACTACTACTACTACTACTACTACTAATAATAATAATAATAATAATAATAATAATAATTATTATTATTATTATTATTATTATTATTATTATTATTATTATTATTATTATTATTATTATTATTATATGTTTGACTCTTGCTTTGTATTTGTACAAGTTGGCTCCAAGTCTCACCCAGAGACCTCAAGAGACAAGTTAGAAATTCATGTTGGTGTTATGACTAGGGTGTCATATATTTGGTTATATATGCAATACCAGGTAGTTGCTCTCATGGCTTCTGACTTTAACTGATTGAAAGTGGTATCATGTACATTGTTTTGTCTTGGTATAAAAGATGGCTACAGCAAATTTTCTGCTCAATACTACAGATTTAATTGTCAGTTGTTTGACCTTAACCAGTTGAGCATGTCCCGTGTTGGCTGACCATATGTGCATCTCTGATCACGAGTACGAATAGTGGGGGAGCATCTTAACCATGTTTTGAGAGGAATTCTTTGGAGTTTGGATAAATCACCTTTGAAAACATGGGTGTTTCTTTCAACATCCTTAGACAATCCTTATTCAGGGACCTTTTGAGCGGGATGGGCTACTCGACCTGAAGAAAATTCTAACTGGGCCCCATCTGCAAGGTCATATGCTGTTTATCTTGATATGAGATTACCATGTCACGCACATATGGTTGTGATGCATGTGCCTGGTATACCCTTATCAGACGAGTAGTCCTGATGTATATATTTACCCTAGTGTCACTTTGATGGCATGCTCTGCTCTCTCAATTAGTAATAATGATAATTATCATTATCATTATCATTATTATTATTATTATTATTATTATTATTATTATTATTATTATTATTATTATTATTATTATTATGGTTTCCTTTCATTATAACTTTATTTCAGCGACCTTAGTACCGGGCATCCTTCTGATGCCAAGAGTAGTAAAGGCATTTTTGTTTTGCTATGCATGCTAAAATTATCACCACATTTATTCTATTTTAGATGGCGAGTGCTTTCCGTAGTATATGGGCTGTACCCATCAAGGTTATCTTTTGCAGTTCACGGAGACTGGAATTACCAGGGGTTGCTTAATATACTTCTCAGCTCCCTTCTTTATCATTCTCAACGCACAATTACTGCTGGTTTTACCATAGTACTAAACTTTCACATTTTTGTGATATCAATTTGCAGATCTTTATAGTGAGAAAGATTTTTCTTATTCCTTTCTTGAAACATTTTGATCTTGTCGGACAGACATATCCACAAACAGACAAGTTCCTCTCTTGTAGTTCTTGATCACAATGTCTGGTCGGTGGGACTCAATTTTTCTGTCTGCTTGTGTTGGGGAGTTCCAAAGGATAGTGACGCCCTCACCATTTACTACGTCCTCTGGATGGTGCATGTACCACTTATCACGGGATTTAATTTTGTAGTAATTACAAGCATTCCAGTGGATGTACTGCTCTGGCCTTTCATGTCTTATGGGGTACTCCTTTTCAGCGAGGACTGGGCAACCAGAAACAACATGATCAATTGTCTTTGTGAATTTTCCGCAAATTCTGCACGAGGGGTCAGATCCATCTTTAAGGTCGTTTGCATGGTTAGTTTCTGGTAGGTATTATTATTATTATTATTATTATTATTATTATTATTATTATTATTATTATTATTATTATTGTCTTTGCACAACTACTAACGTTGGAGATGTACTACGGTGTCAGCTCTTCACTACCAGTAACACTGGTAGTGTTCACTACCACTAACACTCCTTATTTTTCGAGCGGTTCCAAGCAGTGCGGTTTTCTGCAAGTGCCCCACCCTTATTGCAGCCCCTATTTGTTCCATGTACTTCTCAAGAATTTTACTCACTGTTCATTATTATTATTATTATTATTATTATTATTATTATTATTATTATTATTATTATTATTAAAAGTGTGCTTATGTCAGAAATTATTGTTTGGTACTAGGACTAATGAAATCAATGAGACTGGTAACAATGGAGTAACATTTTCAGCGTGGAACCAAATTCTGGATGGAAAACAAACTTCGCCACTAAGCTTATTCAAACACAATTCTTAGAATCAAGGTTTTTTCAGATTTTCAAATCTCAAGTTAATGCAAGTTCAAGTTATTCAGCCATTTCAAATGAAATTACAACATCAGCAGGAGGCAACTGCAACAAGAAAATAGATGCGGTTGATGTTCAGTTTGAACTTCAGTAAATCAATGCTTGCGAAATTAAAAGCAAGACGCAAGGGAGAACCAAAGGGCTGCAGGATTTTCGGGATAAAATATTGCATAAAAGATTATCCTTTTAGAGAAAATTAACCTCAATGGTCAATTTAAATCGCATTATAACAAATTATTCAACCCGAATACTTTGATGATAAATTATTTCATGCTGCTTCAGTAAAGCGTCGAACTGAATGACTTGCACTATTTAGTTGCCTCCCTTTGCGTTATTAGGTCAAATCCCAGTGAAACCTGTTTTAATCTTTATCCTTTGGGCGACCGAAAAAACTAAGTGCTAATCAAATACTAGATGCTATTTATTCAATTAAACTCCTTCCTCTAAAATATGTGGCTCCTCGTCACTGGCAAATCATTATTGATATGTATGCACTTTGGAGATAATATGCAAAATAGATTTTAACATTCCTTGAACTAATCAATGGAAAAATCGCAATGAGTGCAAGGAAGACGTTTTGTATCCAATACTATGCATCCTCCCGATGAATACACTATCTTTCAAGATGATAAAACAAAACAAAACAACAAAACTCGAAAGAACGCGATGCATAAAATGAAAAGCAACAAATGCTATAGATAACAAAACATGTTTATATTATGAAACATAACAATATTTTTCTTACATTTTATTTCTCCTCTTTTGCCTCATCTCATATATATATATATATATATATATATATATATATATATATATATATATATATATATATATATATATATATATATATATATATAGATAGATATATATATATGTATATATATATATATATATATATGTATATATATATATATAAATATATATATATGTGTGTGCGTGTGTATATATATATATTTATGTATATATATATATATATATATATATATATATATATATATATATATATATATATATATATATGTATATACACATATACATATATATATGTATATATATATATATATATATATATGTGTGTGTGTGTGTGTGTGTGTGAATGCACATACATATATGTATATATATGTGTGTGGGTGTACATATGTATATATGTAGTTATACACAGACGCACAGATATACAGCATGAATGAAGAACTGCAGCATCTACTTTACTACCCTACTGTTGCTGGAACAAATGATACTTCATCCATCCAGGAGCGATAATGCTTTAGTTCTCTGCTTCACAAATCATAGAGCTCATCAATGATGTGTAGATGATGCCTATAGTGATTATCCCCTACAATAATATAATGATAGAATTAACAATGTACAGCTCAAAGGAAGCTGTAGGCATGCACCTCACAAGAAGCACTAAAATGCTCCAACACAAATGCCCGGTGGGGCTCACAAAAATGTGTTTAAAGCAAATCTAACAGAACTGGCTTGAAAGTCTCACCAGCGAGACAATGACTTGAATCTGAAGTAATGTAAGTTAATAATGTAAGCCGTATGCATAAAATATGATTCAGGGACAAAATTCAATATTCACAAAAATATAATTCCCAAGGACGAAAATATTCTGATGAGACAGATCAAATATTTCGAATCGTTTAAATCCCACCCCCAAAATGGAGAAGTGTGGTGAGCAGCAAAATATCCTACTTAAAAAACACTCCTTGAAAGCGATAATAAAGCAAAACGCTCCCATAGAAAAGAGAAAGCAGAAAAACAAAATAAGATTGTAGAAAACATAAAAGCGAACCCGAAAGTTTATTGTAAATTTGCAAAGTACATTTTGAAAATAAGGGCAGTGTTCAAAGGTAAGAGCTTACTAGCTGCAATCCACTAAAGAGTAAGTGAAATACTAAATGAACAATTCGAAAGTGTTTTCACTATCCCAAGGGGACACTTACAAATAAACTAGTTATGCTTTCCAATACTCTACACTGAGAGTTAGCAACCATCGATTAAATCGATGTAAGCAGCTATAAATAAAATGAGCCTAAGCTCTGCAACAGGTTTTGGTTTGAATTTCGTTAATATTCTGGGAAGCATATAAAAAGGCTTCAGGAGAATCACTTGAGATACCTTTCGAAAGCGTTTTTGCAAGTGGTTAGGTAAGCTGATAATATATATATTTTGCTGCAAAGACTTTCGAAAACCTTTATCATGGATTGATATGTCACAGATACAACTCATAGATTGATTGACACGTTACATGAACTGCCCAGCTAAGAGTGAAAATCAGAATAGATTGTCTACTTTGATATAATACACACACACATACACAGACACACAGACACACACACATCTGTATTATGATTTTGCTTGTTCACATATGAGTCTGTGAAAAGTGTTACAGTGGCAGGAAAAAAGAGAAAAGAGAAGGAAAGTAAGTAGCTATAAAAAGATAGAACAATAATCGAATGGAAATAATGTGACAGAAGCTGCTACAACTCGAGAGAAGGTGAAAAGAATAGGATATTATAACACACAGACACACACACACACACACATATGTACTACTGCAGTTGAATATATTCACTGAACCACATAACCAACAATTGAAAAGAGTTGACAGGGTGATGGTTGTCTCCTCTGTCTCTTTGATCAGAATTAGTCATGAAACAACGATTGGCTATTCTTACTTTGGGGGACATAATTTTAATTAATTTAAATTTCTTGGTACAGTCATTAAATATTTACTGTTTTTGTTTTTTTTTTGCAGCAAACAACCGTGGGTTATATCCTCCCAAAGGTGTGTACTTAAGGTTGTGATTCGATTTGCTCTTCGTTATTTATCAGATATATATTTAAATATTATATATTTGTAACTAATAACCAAATTTAAGAATGCTATCGAGAAAAAATGAAACGAAATCACTGTTGGTCTATTTCTGACAAGAGACGTGAAATGTTCACACAAACCTCATATGAATAAATGTTACTAGAAGAGTACTCATATTGCGTAACTGGAAAATCTTTAATAATAAGTCTGCTCAACAAGGATTGAACAGCAGCAACGAAAAGCAACCATATGGCTTTCTGTGTCCTTCCTCGTCTTGTTGTCAGACGCTCCATCAATTCGTCATTCGTAGCACTTTATCGATACGGAAAGGATGACAAATTTGACCTTGACTCATTTGAACCCAGGACGTAAAGAATGTAACTAAATATTAACACCAGATGGCATTCTGTTCGACATCGAACGACTCAACCGATAGGCTGCCTTATTTCATTAGACGGGGAATACATATATATAAAAAAAAAGCGAAGATGCGTTATAACCGATTTATTTAGCTTACACATGTATCGAATAGTAAGGTACAATGCAAGCGTTTCGCATTGCAATATGCATATTTAATCAGTACTCCAGTCGCTCATTTAAATTGCCAGAAATACAGAGAAGGTAGGTGTCCAGATAATTTTTCCAAAGTCAAAATGCTTTCGGAAAGTTTTGTATTCATTGAGATATGGAAAGGAGGGTTAATAAGTAACATATTCTAGACCACTGTCTCCATTTTATTGTCAAGTGTCCAGTTCAGAGTCAAGGGTGGTATCTTCATCAGATCTTATTAGTTTAATGACAGTTGTATGTATGTATCTTGTTAAGATAGAATTGTAACTTAATCTGTGATGTCGTTAAGTGCAACCTAATTAATAGTAAAAGACAGCATAAATCTTACGAGAACTATAAAAGGAAATCAGTATCTAATAAGATTAAATATAGAATTATATGCTTTTGGATGTTAGACGAAATTGTATTACGTAAAGTTATATTAAGTAAAATGCATCATATGTACACATTCACAAATATACACATACGCACATGCGCTCGCACTATATAAATGCATACACATATACACACATACGCACATACATATATACACAAATGCAAAAACTCTCTCTCTCTCTCTTTCTCTCTCTCTCTCTCTCTCTCTCTCTCTCTCTCTCTTCTCTCTCTCTCTCTCTATCTATCTATCTACACACACACACATACACACACACACACACACACACACACGCATATATATATATATATATATATATATATATATATATATATATATATATATATATATATATATATATATTCATAAGTTTGCATACATACTCATTCTAATCATAGTTTTAAGAAAAGGAATACCAAAAATTTAATTTTAAGGTAAAACAAAAATAAAACAAAATTGGGAAAGCGGAATCATTAAAATATGATACAGTAACTAAACAATTAATTCTAATTCTATGTGGATGACGTAGTGCATTATATGTTAATCTATATGAGGAAGTATACATTAAAGTATGGCAACTAAGAAAATATATAATTTATGCATTACCAAGGTACACTAATTAAGTTGTATATCTATTCGCGGAAACTTAGAAAGCTTTGTTTTATAAATGTGAGCGGTATACATTAATTCGTTGCGTTGATTTATTAGGTAAGAGCTGCATTTAATGTTCCGTAGCGTCTCCTCAAGGAAGAAATTACACTAACATTCCTTTCATTATATGATAGAGCACTTCCTACTACAGACCATTCAATAGAATATTTAATATCTTTCTGCTTGAGATTTCATATAAAGTTACTTAATGATCTGGTATTTCTCTTGTATTTAAATCAAAATTTATGACACTATAATCTAGATTTAAATGCTGTTACGCAAGCACCTTTCGCTAAAATATTTTTTTCATGTGTTGCTGCAGAGCTTTAATGCATTATATTTTTTCATCGGTGTTGGTTTTCGGTGGGTAGATTTGATGCTTCCTACAACTAATAATTCGTTTAGTCTATTAAATAAGTTTCCATTCAGAAGTTTCACATTCCTCTTATTACCTATATGAAAAGCTGTGATAGCACCCATACGCATATATATGTGTGTATGTATACGTATATGTATATGTACGTATGCGTATGTGCCCACTGCCTAATATGTATGTACTTATATATATATATGTATATATATAAATGTACACACATACACACACACATATATATATACACATACATATACATGTATATATATATATATATATATATATATATACACACACATACATATATATATTATATATATATATGTGTATATATGAACACACACGCACACACACTCATATATATATATAATTACGTAACTTTTACTAAATGAAAGCTATTATTAACGATATTCTAGACAATTCTTTAAAATTTAAACTTTAAATAATTTTTTTTATCAAAATGTGCTTTTTAACTTTTTTCTTAGCTAAGCGGTTAATTTTAATTAACTGCGACGGTTTTTGAAAAACTTTAACTGCGGGTCATCGTTCTCAATGCCTCCTTACTTTTTGTGTCTCTTTCCATCTGATCATTGCTTATATATTTTCGATAGTTAATTCTTTTGCTGAAACTTCTACTGTTTGTAGTTCATATGATGAACGGGAATAAAAAAAATATATATGATTTCTCATCTTTCATCTCTAGTTGTGTGTTTATATAATCTATAAATACTGTAATTTACAAATATATATGTCGACAGAAAAGAAATACTTTATACAATCTCATGTGTCAGAAACAGCAGTAAGTTTTTCAATATGAATCTTTCCAGTACATTTCCTAGCATTTTTACGATACCTTTAAAAAATAAGCATCAGAGATTCTGAGTCTGCAATTTTTGATATAAAAACATTTTTTTTAGGTAGCAACTAGCGATCGAAATGTATATAATACAAAACAAGATATATTAATACATACACTCTTAAAATGCAAACGAAATATATTTATATACAAAGCAAAATATATTCACACACAGTTATACATAAAAAATTTATACACTTTAATTATGACTTTTTTTTAAAACTTCAGCCAATAAAGTGGACTCTCAAAACTCTTTCTTCGTGATTTACTCGCGTGTATCTGACACATTTGTCCACGGAGAAAACAAATTTTATTTATCGTGATGATGACAGCTGGAAAAGGATTTGAGAGGGTAATCTGAAATTATAGTGAGTAAGATGAAATCGATTTCAAATTACCTCCGGGAGTAGTCCAGCTGAATGGGGCTGCGTGGGAAGGGGTGATTACACTGGTATAATGTAAATCATTACACTGGTATAATCTAAAAAGAAAAAAATTCAGATATGAATTTGTTGCTTTGATTGTTTAGTACGTTATACACCTTAGAATATACTGACGTGATACCTGCTATTTCTAACATAATAAACGACCACGCTGAGGATGGAGAACCTTTGAGTTTGTTTGAAAGAGAGAGATTTAGGCTGTGATAAATATTTACTGAACGAATGAGTTATATTAGACGAATAAAGGCTACAATGATAAATTAGAAGTAACATAGAAACATCACACAAAGTGGGAATCAAATCTGTAAAGTAAATATCATTTAGCGACTAGCAGAAAACCGCCAGGAGGGCGACATTTTGCTATTATACGCGCACACATATATACATACATGTACACACACACACACACACACACACACACACACACACACACACATACACACACACACACACACACAGATATATATATATATAATCCTATGAATCGGAAAAGTAGCTGAGATGTGTCTATTACTGTATTGTGTGTATATCTCGAAGTCGTAATGATTTCCAAACAGAGCAGCTAATGAAGGAGTGCCTGTTTATTTAGTAAAGTTTTGTAGGTCCGTTCCTTATTTATATATTTATTTTTTGTTTGATGTTTGGTGTAATTTCTTGTATGGTTCTTCCAGTGCTTCGTATGAACCGAGATCTGGTTTTAGTTGTTTCTATTGTTCCTTATTGAGTTTATGGTCAAGGTATTATAAGGGTCGTCGATCTATGGATATAGATCAAGGTTTTGGTTTATTATTAGAGTTAGTTCGTCGAGAATTTAGTGGTTAAAGGATTAGTTAGGTATGGTGTTTCTTAGTAAGTAGGTCACGGTTGATTTGTGTCATACATTTATACACACATGCACACACTCTCTCACATATACGTGTGTGTGTGTGTGTGTCTAAGGGATGATCATTTTAAGTACAAATCATATGCTGTCAGTCTTAGCTAGAAATGATATCTTTCTTTTATTCTTATACTTGTACATGATTTTAGTATGTATGTGCATGTATATATATATATATATATATATATATATATATATATATATATACATGTATGTATGTATATATACATGTAT
>NC_142929.1:98740954-98750954 GCF_046866305.1 Octopus bimaculoides
TACTAGCAGAGAAGCTTGGATTTGTTTAATCAACCATTCATCGACACCTAGGTGCCATAGGAAAAGTCAGCAAATTGGGTCAATGGGTTCCTCACAAACTTATCGAGTCTAATCGCGCACAGAGAGCAAATGTTTGCTCTTCTATTCTGTCACATCTCACGAATGAACCTTTTTGGGACCGAAGAGTGACTGGTGACGAGAAATGGATTCTCTATGAAAATGTCAAGCGCCGAAGACAGTGGGTAAGGAATGGTGAAACGCCAACACATCAGGCTAAAGAAGGTCTTCACCCACATACGATGTTGTTATCTGTTTGGTGAGATATGAAAGGTTTAGTCTACTTTGAACTTTGAAATCCACGTTTTTTTTTGGTTTCAAGACGAAAGTTGTTCTTCAATCAGGATAATGCTCGACCACACACAGCGAGGATGACATTCTAATAGCAGCAGCAGTTTGAATGAAAAGCGATGCCCCACCCACCATATTTGCTGCACATTGCCCCATCTCATTATCATTTATTCCGCAGTTTTCAAAATTATTTGAACAGAAAAAATATGAATTCCGTAGACGAGGTCAGAATAGTACTGAAGGAGTATTTTTCGCTACGGACAAGTGAATTTTGGAAGAGGGGCCTTGCAAATCTATTAGATAGATGAGAAAACATTGTAGGAATGTGTAGGATTGTGAGTATGCTGCTCTAAACACTAGGCCACACACACACACACACACACACACACACACACACACACACATACACACATGCATCTGTGTGTGTATGTGTGTGGTATGCTATCAAAAGCTTTTTGATTATCAATCCAGTGTATGCTCATGTTTTTTTTCTTCTTTTTGAGGCATTTTATAACCCGGTCTAGTAGAAATTGCTTTTTACAATCATACATCCCTTTTCGGTGTCCTTACTTTGGTAAATGTTTATGCTCTCTTTGTGACTAACCAATCTGTGACAGAGAACAGATATAAAAGCTTTGTTTGGTGTTGGCAAACAAGTCCTTGGCCTATAGTTTGGGGAGTCTCTGGTGCTTTTGTTTTGAGGAATTAATGTAGTTTTCCCTGTCCAGCAGCCATCCAGACGTTGATTCTGGTTTACTTACAAGCTCATTAAATGTTACTGCTACATATCAATACGTGCTGGAGAGGTACTTTGGCAAGAAACTGGGGTCGTTTTGAATGCTAAAAGCTTTGCAATTCCTTGTAGTTTTTAATGTATTGGTGAATTCCATACTTGCTATTTTAGGTGATGCTTGCGCTACTACTATTATATATTTTTTATCTTCCCTTAGGTATAATTTTGCTGTTTTACTTGCGTTCATTGTTTTTTATCATCTTATTTACTCCCACTTGTTTGAATTTCCGTTGCTGTTGATGTGTAACTAGTAGTCTTTTATTTTTTGTTAATGTTCCTCCAAAATCTTTTTAGTGTACTTAATTCAATACTTAATTCAAATAGCTTGTTTTCTTTGAAGAAGCACTCACGTTTTCGAAGCGTCTTATCTTGCATACTTTTGCTGATATGATTTGGCTAAGTTTTTCTTTCGCTTCTTGAGTTTATTCATTTTTAGCTATTCGAATTTTTTCTCTTCCTTTTCATGGTGAATCACTTTTTCCTCTTCGTTCTTTAGGAATACGTTTCTTCTTTTTTTTAAACTGCTTTTATATCATGTATTTTTAAAAATCTTTTTGTGGTCAGGGTAAAAGTGAAAATGAGCGGGTGGATCTGTTTCCCTTGGTACTGCCACTTGTACTGCATAGATTAGACCATACAATCTGTGGATGTTCGAATAGTTCCAGTGGACAGAATTTCTTGCATAGTCATATTATTAATTTAAAAAAATTTTTATTGTGAAATTGCTTGTTTGTTTGTAGCATAGTCGAATGTTTACCTCGGTCCATGATCATAAATTTTGTTATGTTCACTTCTAATCCGCTTATTACTTTTATTAAGATTTCCTCAATATTAACTTTGAGATGTGTGTTATTTCATTTGTTCCTAAGTGTGGAGCTGAGTGTATCTTATTTTTACGGTTGTGTATTTGGGTGATTTTTCTCAAGATTTCTTCAAAAGTGCCGATATCAATTTTAGACTTTAGCCTCTTTTCCTTAGAACCTGTTTCTGATTTGCTGTAGTGCCTTTCATGTTTCGTGTGCTATGAGTTCTGTCGTATTTTTAAAAATCTTTTGTGGGCTCATTTGTCTTATACGTACATGCAGTCGTTTCTGCTGCGCTGCTTTCTTTCGTTTGCTGGATTTATATGTCTTCTTTACGTAATGGGTACAGCTGTGATGTTTTCATTAGTTTGCGGTAGCTTATCTTTTCTATGATGATTTGTTTTTATGTGTAGCTGGTTGTTTCATTTTATTTTCAATGTATATTCTTTCTGAGTATCACATACGATATAATAATTATCAGTTGTACTCACTGGGATAGTTTTGTTTTCTTTGTATTCAAAACTGTCTCGTTTGTACCACATGTACGCCTTATTAACGCACGCGTATATTATTTTAACTATATATTTTGTGTGTAAATATCACATTCAGAATAAATGTTAGCTGTACTTGTTGGGACGGACTCTTGTAAAACCACTTTATTTTCCTAAAAATTTCGGATTGGTTTATCGTAATATTTAAGGTTTTAGGGACAATCAAGTTTTCACATGCATTTTATTCAGCTAAAGATGAAAGGTTTCTTCTTCTTCTTCTTCTTCTTCTTCTTCTTCTTCTTCTTCTTCTTCTTCTTCTTCTTCTTCTTCTTCTTCTTCTTCTTCTTCTTCTTTCTCAAAGATGCCATCTATTATGGTGTAAAGCTCTCACAGTTCTTTACTAGTCAAACAATGCGGGCGACAGGAAATCTACATTGGATTAGTGATGGGCAAAAGTGACGATGTTCTGGGGGGAAAACTCCCAGTGTCGACGAAAAATCAATTGGTTGGTCATGGAAAATTTCCTGAAATCTCTTAGCTTCGGCAAAATCATTGAAAGGTGGGTGAATGGCGAGCATGGTCCGAGTAATCAGGCTTGCTCAGAGTATGCTCTTTTAGAATTGGAGGCGGCACTTATCTATGTGGTCGGAGTGACCGTATTTCGTAGGTTTTCATGGATAGCTCCCGCTAGTCTTCCCGCTATCAGAAAATTTTTGTCGTTAAAACTTTCTTTTTATCAAGTTGCCATTGTTTACATTTTGGTGTAAATAAAATGCTTCTCTATTTTTGAAATCTCCACTTTGTGATCTGCATCTTGAAAGAGTTTAGAAAAAAGAAAACAACCCCTCACACGAACCTGGTGATTGTCGAAGATTTCCTTCCTTTTCCCTCCGTTACTGGCGAAAGGAGAAAGGGAGGAGAAAAAGGAGACAGTTGCAGTACAAAGTCCACCTCGTAGTAACAGCAGTAGTAGCAGTGTCAGCAGCAGCAGCAGTAGTAGATGTGGTAGTCACAACAACAATAACGAAGGAGACAGCAACAGCAGCAGCAGTAGCGATGGCAACAGCAACAATGATAGCAAAAGTGATGACAGCAACATTAAAACCAACACCAACAACATCGACAATAGCAATGACAACAACAACGGCAGCAGCAGCCACAACAACAGCAGCAGCAACAACAACAACAAAAACAACGAGAACATTACCAACAACAAAAGCACGTTCGCGGCAGCAGCAGCAAAAAGGAAGCAACGCTTTACCGTGGACCTCACAAATAGAGATGAAATGTTAACCCAGGCATGGAAACTGATTAAACAAGAAAAAACTTGGGCCAATCTAACTATTCCATCATGTGCAATTGAAGCAGTGGAGAAAAGAACGGTGCTTTTCAGATGCATCTCAGCGGAGACGAAAGGAGCGGCTTTAATAGCCCAAGTGGATATTGAGGCGGCGCTGAGTGCATCAGAGATGACACCGATACATAACGAGGGGCAAACAAAACGGCACCCTTTCGGTGCTGTTTAAGTCAGAAGCCCTCGCTATGAAACATTCAATGACCCCTTGCAAAACCAGCAAAGTCATTATGTACCCCCACCCACATGGGGAAACGTACAACATGTTTCCGCTTTCCTAGGATCCCACTAGGACTTGATATTTTGTGGCTTCTGGGATCCGAATTCGCGGAGGGGACGGATGCTTTCCCAATAGAGGTGACAAGAATTGTCAGAGATGACTGATCCGGGGTTGACCTGGAGATACTTTTCCTGATCAGATTCGAAAACATAAAAAGAAAGAATCCCGGACCAGATCCGTCTCCAGAACGGGTCAGTGATACACATAATGTCTGAGGGCAAAAGGTCGCATTGTTTTGCTTGTGGAGAAACTACTCATTTGCGAATCCACTTCCCCCAACTGATAAAAAGTGTAAGGGATCAAAGATCTCCACTGTTGCCTTTGCCGGGACGAGGACCACAAACAACACTGGCACCGGCAAAACCACCAGCAACAACACCAAAGACACTAAACCCCTAGGGGGAAACGTGGAAAGTTCTCCCACCCCCACACACCAAACAAAAATACAAACATAAACAAGAATATAAACATACGCACAAACACAGACACACTGCAACAGACCCCCCCCCCTCATCTTCCAGTAGTGAAGATGAAGGAAAACCAAAAGACCCCCTTCAAAAAAACAAAAACAAAAAGAGAGCACAAAAGAAAAACAAAGCATAACAACACCCACAATAAAAAATACAAACACCACCCACGCAACATCTCCACAATTACACCAACACGAACACATCCGACACCATCACTATCACCAGAATCCCCCAAACGCAAACACTCTAAACAGACACAAGAGCAAACACTCACACAAACATCTAAAACTGCAGATAGCACACTCACAGCATAGATCGACACAGCCGAAACAACAAGACCATCACCACTCCAGTCAAGCAAACAAATTAAGCAGCACCAACACAAAACACCTAACTTCGTACTCATCAGAAGGGACAACGAGGAACTGATGGCCCTCGTAAAACAAAAATATTGAATTTCAAACAAGGGGATTCATTTTCGAATCGAGTACATTTCGCATACCAGATTTGCTTCTGGTGCGAATGACGCTCGATGCCTACACAAAAATTCGAGAGAACTTTCCTGAAGACACCGGAATCGCAAACGTGAGAACCACATCGAGGCTCGTAAAGGGGTCCCCCCCAAAAACCTCCCCACCAATTATGGAAGTAAGTAAACCTTTCCTTTCTCTCTTTAGCTTGCCAGCATGGTCATATTAAGAGTAGGAATTTTAAATGTTCGAGACCTGGGGTCGCTCTGGAAGCAAAGGCGCCTGCTCAACGACTACAAGTCTTTAGAATTGGATGTAGTCGCTGTCAGTGAGACCAGGATTTTACAATACATGGGCACAGGCCCCCATGTTTGACGACTGTCAGATCTTTGCAACTGTTAATCGGCTGGGAATGGGAGGTGGAGTTGCAGTGCTGTTTAGGAAAGAACTGAATCTCGAGGCAAAGTTGGTGGTCCTAGACATGAGCAATAGTGAAGGCAGTGTGTTTAAACTGGTGGCCATCTACGTCACTACTGGAGTCAAACGGCCGGATTTATTTGGGTGTCTGGAAGCCTTTCTCGGTACGTCTAACACTTTATTGTTAGTAGGGGACTAGATCAGAATCTTAAACCAACGCTAGGATTATGTGGGAGTAGCTCAAGCACTTGATCTGCCAGTTCCAACTGTCTGAAAGCTACCGACGAGATTTCCCTAATGCGCCAGTGTGAACCTTGACCAAAACCCTTAGGGTCATCTAGATCGTATATAGATAGGATTTTCACTTGGAAAATAGATAGTGATAGTGTAGGATGTCCACTTTTTAAAACGGTCGCCTATTCAGATCATAAGTTTGTAATCTGTACGGTCGACCAAAATAAGACGTGTAGTACTAGAAGCTGAACATGTCGTTTCCGGCACGTAAGGCTTACAGGGACCGGGTCAGCAATTTAGTTAAACAGAAGTTTACTGGCGGAGTCGTCAACAACAGGAGGTGGGCGGCACTCAAAAGAAAGATTAGAGCAATATCGATAGGGTTTAGCAAAGAAGTAGCGTTAGAAAAAATAAAAAGGAGGAGGGGTTAGTTGCTAAATAGAAAAGGGAAGGTGAAAGCAAGAGGGACACATTAGATAACTTCAGGCCCATAACTCTGCTTAACACTGAGTTTAAGATTTTGGCCAAGGTGTTAGCGAAGAGATTGGCATTTGTCGTCGAGGATTTGGTTGGGGAGGCGTAAACCTGCGCATTCCCGACCAGGTCCATACACGACAACCTCCACCTCACGCGATACATCATAGAAAGAGTAAGATTAAACCCTGACTTCGGTGGGGCGCTGATTAATTTAGATCAATCGAAAGCATTCGATAGGGTCGACTGTTGGTATCTGGAGGCTGTCGTCAAAGCGGCTGGCTTCGGCCCCGTCTTCAGAGGCTGGATCGCTGCAATGCACAGCAGCATCTGCTCGGTGGTCAAAGTTAGTGGCCACCTCTCGGAACCGTTTCAGATCTTCCGATCGGTTCGTCAAGGGTGCTGTCTCTCCTCCCTTCTGCACATATTGGCTCTTGAGCCTTTACTGCAAAAGCTGCAGCTGCTGCAGAGCATCCCGCTCGAACCGGGATATGGAAGAGCTATGTCATCGAATGCGGACTACATCACCGTGATGGTGTCGGACACCTCAGAAATCGAGATGTCGGCACATCATTGGGGGAATATCAAAAGTTGACGGGAGCAAAACTTAACCCCGAAAAGTCAGTGGGCTTGCAACTCGGCATCTGGAGAAGCAAGTCCATGCCGTCCAACAGTATCGTTGGGCGTTGGACGGACGGACCGGTAAAGTTGCTTGGGATTTGGTTCGAACCAGACCTCCAGGTGGTAAGAATTAGGACGAGGTGACGTGTAGGGTAGCCAGTCTCACTCAGAAATGGGCTACGAAGAAGCTGTCACTGAAAGGTCGAGCGGAGGCGGCGAATTCGTACATCGCGTCCGTCATCTACTACCGCTTGACCGATCAGTGGAACATTCACTCTCGACTTCTATAGAGGGTTAGTGGAGAGAAAGAGCGATGATGCACTCGGAGAGGAGCTGAACTGATCAGTCTGTTCAAGAGGACTTTCGAGCTGGAGACAATGGATAACTTCCAGAAATCCGTAGCTTGGCAGAGCTACCGAAGGTCACTGTCGAAGGTCACACGGAAGTGCTGTCAGATGGGCCTGCCCGAGATGCGCGCAGAGCGACGAAACAGTTCTGCACGCACTCGTCCAGTGTCTTTGCATTACTGACTTGTGGAGTAATGTTGAACAGCTGTTATCACGTGTAGGAAGGAACCGGCTAACGGCCGGGTCCATAGTGAAGATCGATCCGCCGCCTCCCATTGGTCCGGAAGAGCAGGCAGTTTTCCTTGGTCTGATAGCAGAGCGAAAGCGGTTGTATGGTAGACCAGGTTGAAAGACAGACACTTTTCTCTTCGGCCAATCTCTCATCAACTTTTTTCAAATTTCACTTGGAAAGGAAGATGAGGGTGCAGAGAGAAGTGCTGCCTCCCACTACATTTGTTAAAAGGTTACTGAATCTAGCAAAAATGGTCGGTGTGAGTGGACCTACTCTAATAATTCGTGTGTAGGCTAGTGAATTTGAGAAGGACCCTTCCCGGATGCCCTCGAAGCGTCGAGTGGTTCAGGATTGGTGGGGTACCTGAGCCAACTCCAGGTGGTTACCCCGCTATTGGGGAACTTTTATTGTTTTATTCTTCTTGTTTGATATTATTGTTATTGTTTTAATTGTGTACTCGTTGTTTTGTGTACAATCCCCACTCTACGTCTACTGTATCGTCCCCTGTATGTCGGCCAATAAATAAAACAACAACAACAACAATAATAATAATAATAATAATAATAATAATAATACCGTGTCTTCTAAAAATACACAGTTTTATAGCTATATTCGAAATAAATCATTATACCAGTGCTCGATAAAATAATTATCAGTTAAGTATTGAGTTGTTTTGAATCGACTGTGCCTTCCTCAAAATGTTTGTACTTCTGCCAATGTTAGAAATCAATAATTAAGAATGAAATACTTCCCTCCCAACGAACGCGTGCATCATCCTTTCCATTTGCTTTATCAAAGTAGTTCGAGAAATTTCTGCCATATGCAATTTTTTTTCTTTAAACACCAAGTCACGCCTCACAATTCAATTATCTCACATTCTAACTCTGTTCGTTGTTCATTTATCGAATATCAAGTCCCTTAGGGAAAGAAAAATGCAAGAATGACTTCTATGCAAAACAAATTACGGTGCTTCATCAGAGAAACACCGAAGGTTCATACATTTAAAATTCATACGAACTTCGTTATCAATTTCAAGAAGGATTTTCCAATACTTTACTGGATATTTCGTCTGCCGCGAATGAAAAGGGAATGGGTAAGCTATGATTTTAAGAATTGATCAACGTCGTTTCAAGCATTTACAATGCACCCATACATGCATATACACACACATACACTCAAGTACAAATGCAGATATGTATAGAAAAGAAAAAAAAAGCTTAAAAGTACAAGTAGAGAAAAAAGAGGAGCATCTCAGCATTGAATATTTATGGGAAAATCCGATGGAATAAATAATTCAGTCAAACAAATTATGATGCAGATGTTTGTCTGATAATATGGTGATATATACTGGTCGATCTCCAATTCGTTGAAACACTAAAGGGATTTAACACTATAAGCTCACTCCATGTGTGTATGCGTGTCATACATACATACCTACATACATATATATGTATGTATGTATGTATGTATGTATGTATATATATACACACACACACGTATATATACATGCTTGTGTCTGTGTAAGTATGCGTTTACATGTGTTTACATGTAATACTTTACGTGAAAAGCTATTTAGTCTTTTTGATAGGGATATGTATCATTAAATAACAAGTTTGATGCATTTCATTTTATCACAATAAACCTCGTTATCACTTCATGTTGTTTCAGCGGTTATGGAAAAGTCGACAGTGACTGTTCAAGGTGTGATTCCTCGTTGCTCCACGTATCTATCTATCTATCTATCTATCTATCTATCTATCTATCTATCTATCTGTCTGTCTGTCTGTCTGTCTGTCTGTCTGTCTGTCTGTCTGTCTAAATATTTGTCAGTCTGACTGCCAGTGTGCTTTGTCTACCAATGTATGTGTATTTATGTATATATAGGTGTATTTATGAGTTTGTTTATTATGGAAAATACAGAATTCATTGTGGATAACTTATCTGTATTCCAGTTTCATATTCTACAAATGTAATTAACGCACATACTTATATTCGTAAACCTATGAATGCTGATAGCAATGCTACAATTAAATACTTTTGATAAGAATTGTTATTGTTTCATAATACATATTTAAACAGATCTATAAATAATGTTCGAATTTCACCACCCAACAAAAAAATACAAATAAAGGAGTATTGAATGGAAAGTGCAAAGAGAACAGGAAATGTAGCTGAATGGAAGTTAAAGGAATTCTGCGCTGGAACATAACATTGCCATCTGTAGATATCAAACAGACAAATCATACTGCTTTAGATATTCTTCTACTCACTATAATTTTTTGTGCTTCCGGTATTAGTTTCTCTATATTTCTCTTTCGTTTGTAGAAAGAGAAATATTTTCAGGAAGAGTTCTTGGATGGAATGTATTACCGTTACTCTTGGCACTGTAATATTGCTGCAGGCTGGCTATATGTTTTCGCTTGTGTCATATTCATGACAATAACATCTGGCAATTCCCTTCCACATATTGTTTTAATTGATATTAAGATCTAGTTGGAGGAGGATTCGTTAAAAACTCTTTTAAATTCAAGAATATAAAAAGAGAAGTCTCAGCTGTCTCGGTAAATTACTACAGGACCAAGTCTCAAGATGGTCACTCGATCCGCTAGAAATAACAACAAATATCCTTCAAGTAACGCTCTACCATCTTCTAAAAAAGAATAGCA
>NC_142929.1:98758454-98760954 GCF_046866305.1 Octopus bimaculoides
AGCACAAGTATCTCATTCTCAAATGTAAATGCTGTAACTGTATCCACATGTATTTATGTATCTCAGCCTCTTCCTTTTCTCTTTTGTTTTCCTTTATATTCTCCCCACACCATACACACATCAAATTTTTACCTGCATAAGTATTCGTATTTACAAAGTTAGTAGTGACTCTTGCCATATCTGACCTGCGACGTTTTTATTAAATGTTCTGCATTTGACATTGGTTTTATACCAGGAACCCTAATTACAGTTTGAGGAAGACCCCTATTATTTGACTGGCACTATATTTTACCGACTCTGAAAAGGTGAAAGTCAAAGGTGAACTCAGTGCGTAAAAATCCGGAAGAAATTCAGCCAAGCGTTTTGTCCGACGCGCTAACGTGTCTGCCTACTTGCCGATTTTATAATAATTCTTTTTCTAATGCTAGCAATTTGAGGCGAGGGTGATAATCAATTGCATCGATTCTAGTATTTAACAGGTACTTATCTTACCGACTCCGAAAGGATGACAAGCAAATTCGACCTCGGTAGCATTTGAATTCAGAACGTGAAAGGCTGGAAGAAATTCTCCTAAGCATTTCTTCAGGCGTATTAACGATTTTGGCAGCTCGCCCCCTTACGAAGGTATTCCACGCTTAAGCAGGAACAAATGTGTAATGTTCCTGTCTTTCTCAAAGAAACTTGCAACGCAAGTGGCATAAACTAGATCGTGAACTTAAATTAGGAACTTAATTCACCTCTACTGTGCATGCTCATTCTTATGATTACTGATGTTTAAATTAGGTGTAGGACCAATTTTTGTAAAAGAGGGGAATCATTGATTGAATTTACTGCTGTAACGTATTTTCTTGATTCCAGAGGGATGAAAACCAAAGTTAACTTCGGCGTTACTCGAGCTCAGAACAGAGAGTAACGTAATTAATTATTGTAATGTATTATATATCCTATCTTAGTAACCGCAGTCGCTCTGATATTAGTAAAAATATTTCACTTCTTTTCGTTAAGAATCTAGGAAGGTGTTAGCTTATTGATTTGATTTCAGTAAAGGCATTTTGAGAATACCGAAAAACCGATGCACCAATTAATGGAGACTCTTCCCGTCATAAATGCAGTGAAGCAGTGATTGGCTCGTTGGTAGCCTGTAACCAATGGCGTTATTGCTTATCAATTACGACGGAGACTAAATGAATAAATGAATAAATGAATAAATAAATAAAACCTCGTACTTATTTTATGGACTAACAAAGGATGAAAGTCTCAGTCAACATCAACGGGATTTGACGAACTCAATTAAATATTACAAAGACAATTCTCCATTCTTTAAATTCTATAAACACAGATTTCCTTCGTAACTCGTTATCGGATTTCAACTATATATCTTTAACAATAATGGCAGTTTCTTTTGATCAATGATATGTGTGTGTATATGTGAGTGTGTATGTGTATGTGTGTGTGTGTGTGTGTGTGTAAGTGTATGTGTGTGTATAAGGAGTGTATAATTGAGTTACCACCAATATATTACTGGTACTTACTTTTATCTTCTCCCAAGGGATGTAAGTTATAACTCCCACTGGCGACATTCGAACTCAGAGCAAAGAACAAAGCACCGCACTAAATAATGTTAGGTGTGTTGTATAACATACACACACACATACAAACATATATACACACATATATACACACATATATATATACACACATACACGCACACACGCATACGCGCGCGCATACACACAGAGGCAATCTCAGCTGCTCCATCAGCAATTTCTACATTATCAATGCTGTTAGTACCCATTCTTCTACTACTACTACTACTACTACTACTACTACTACTACTACCACCACCACCACCACCACCACCATCACCACCACCACCATCACTACTCTTGCATTAGTAATCTTAAGTCGTACTGTCTCAACTTAAATGTCTTTATTATGCTTACACATTCGGATTACAGCAGCTGCGGCTGGAGAAGTACTTATTAACATCCACACCTCCACTACCACAACCATGACCACCACTACCACCAATAGCCACAACAATAAGATTACCGGTAGCCGTAACAGCAACAACACTAACGTCACCAAAACCAATATTTACGACAACAAATACAAGGACAACGGTATGAGCTGTAATGATGGGAACACTAAAGGGATAACCCTGTCTACACGCTTTGACCAACTATTGCAGCTCATTCAACATAGAATACGCCAATGGCCTTATGTATTGGTAAGTGTTTCCTTAATATTACACGAAGCCTTTAAGGCGGCGATTTGGCAGAATCATTAGCATACCGGGCTAAATGCTTAGCGACATTTCGTCCATCATTACGTTTTGAGTTCAAATTCCGTCGAGGTTGGTTTTGCTTTTCAGAGTCGATGAAATAAGTGCCAGGGATGGGGACGATGTAATTGACTTACCCTCTTCTGAACCTGCTGGTCTTGTGCCAAAATTTGGAGCCAATATTAGATTGGAAATCTTAAGAGAAGCGATGATTAA